>NC_041393.1:460644641-460737338 GCF_002162155.2 Triticum dicoccoides
CCAGCAACCTCCCCGCACTCCACTGCCCCTCCCCGGCCTCTCATTCGAGCTCGAGAGCTCCTCCTCATCTTAGCTGGCCGCCATGGTCGCCTCGGGTCTCCTCTCAAATTGGCTCGATGCCGGCCCTCCCCCTCCTTTTTGTAGCCACCAGAGGACTCCCCGAGACCCTGCGCTCCTCACCACCCTCTCGCGTTGTCGCCGGAGCCAGTGTGGCTGCGCGCCACCGAAGTCATCCGCCGCTGCATACTCTCTGCCTTTGCAAGGCGCCGCCACCCCGTCCTTCCTCGGCGCAATTGGGGACTGTCGGAGCCGCCGGGGCAGTCGCCGGCGTCGCCCCTCCCCTGCCCCTCCTCTGTTCGGTTGTGCCCGGTCGGGGAGAAGAAGAAGGATGCGAGGGGAGGGCGTTGACCAAGCGCATGGGCTTCGCGGCCCCACCAGTCAGCAAGATAAGCCCTGACCCTGCCCTGCCTAGCTGGATAAGTGACGGGCCCCACAACCCATGGGACCCGCACGTCAGCGACCCCAAGCCCCAGCCCCGCCTCTGATGACGTGGCAAGTGGAGACGTATTTTGGGCGAGTATGTTTTCGCTGACCGAAAGTGTATTTCTAACTTTGTGTTTGTGCCTTATCCACTCAAGGACATGTTTGTGATGAAATTTTTACAGAAAAGTCCCTGATCTTCTACACCTAATAACTTTTTGCTCGTAACTCCAAATGAGCTGATTCCAAAGCCTACTTCTTCATTTTGTCGAGCCCGTTCTGTTAATCATGCTTTCACCATCTTTTAACATTCTGAAAATTACCATTATGCCTTTGCCCTTATTCAGCCCCCTCCGAGAGACTACGATTTCCGGTGATTCATTCAGTGAGTTTCTCGCACTTTCTCCCGGTGATTTCTTCCACCCCAGGCAAGCCACACCCTCCATTTGCATCACTGTAATGCAGTGACATGGTTTAATTTATTTAAACTTGTTTAAAATATTGTTTTAGCTACTTGAGATCTGTGCATGGCATTTTCTCGGAGTATTATTTTGATATTGTTGATGACATGCTATTGTTTGGATTACTAGGAGTTATGTTTGCAGTTGATGAGTAATCATGTTGCCATTGGAGTATTAGTGGTTGATATTATGGTTGTTTCATGATGATATCTGTTAGTATAGTTTGGGGTATTAATTTGGATGTCATGCTACCTTTGGATTATTAGTGGTTAGTATGATTATTTTCATGATGCTAGTTGAGGTTCTGTTACTATTGCTTGGAGTATTAATTTCGGAGATGGTGCTTACATGTGGACCTTAGCTGGATAGCTTTGTTCCGGTTATTGGAGTAGTAGAGTTATTGTTTTCAGCTTCATCATGATAGAAATATTATGCTATCTTTAAAGTATTTTGATATGAGGATATTATGCTCAGATTATTTGTTGGATGTTGCTATGACTTGGATTATAGTTTGATAGTTGATATCGGAGTATCGATTATCATAGTTATATTTTTGGGGATAAATTCTGTCATTAAGTTGGTCAGGTGCCACCGAACCGGGCTTTCTGCAGTGCAACCACATTTGCCTTTATGGGAAGGCCCTAAAGCGATGCTATTGCCGTGTCTCTGCCGGTGCCTCCAATGAGGGATGGTTATGGGCGTGCGCTACCCTGATGAGGTAGGTGGACATAAGCCTTGTGTGCCCGTTGTTGTTGTTATGTGCACATGTCCCCATTTGGGACGGTTTGTTGTTTTGGACACGACGGTGGCCGTTGGTGTCTTTGGTAGACACGGGGCCACCCAGGACTAGCCTAGTGGGGAGTGAGTCGGAGTGGCCGGGAGAGTGTCATGGTAGTAGATCGGTTTTGTTGGAACACCGTTGGTCCACCCGAATGGGAGTGCAAGGCCATGGGTTCCGTGGTGTGGGTAAAGTGCGCTACCTCTACAGAGTGTGTTTGTTTAAACTATTGATAGCCGCGTCCTCAGTCATGGGCATGGGTTCGTACTAGGTCACACCGTTCGATCGACACTCACATGACGGAATGACTTATAGGTGATTTATAAGTTGATATTTTGAGCAGTACAGATTTTCAGGATATTGATGATGATGTTGGGGACAAAGGGTTGGTCATGGTAGTGATCCCCGGAAAGATCACCATTTGAGACCAAGTGTTGGTCATGGTAGTGATCGCCAGAAAGATCCGTTTGAGACCAAGTGTTAGTCATGGTTGTGATCGCCGAAAAGATCACCGTTTGGTTACAAGGTAACCCGATCCAAGACCACGAGGTTGGTCCGTTTGTGATCCGTGAATGATCACCGTTTGGTTTTGATCACGAGGTGATTGAGATGGTATATTGCTTGGCCGGTTAGCCAAGAGAGATACGGTTATGGAGATCTGAGATGGTGATTTATCAGTATTGTAGTAGTTTCATATCATGCTTAGTAGTTATTGTTGTATCATGGTAGCTGTTAATTTAATTAACCTGCTTAATGCTATGTTGTTGTCTTGCCTTGATGTTTTTGGTTGTTGTGAGCTTGCAAGTACATTCAATGTACTGACCTGGCGTGTCATGCCAGATTGCAGGTGATGCCGTGATTGCTTGATTGCTTGTCGTGGTTTCCGTCCGTGCGAGCTAGATCATATCCCAGCCAGAGTCACTGCAGAGTGGCGTTCACCACCTTCGTCGTTGTTCCGCTGCTAGAAGATTTCCACTGCCTCGAGTTGTTCCGCTGCTAGCATAGAGCAAGTGTAGTATCACAGGCATAGTGTCGCCATGCTGATGTGATTCTTTGTAACATCAGACCCGTGTATTATTATTCTTGTAATAAGAGCTGATTTGTTCTATGTCAAGCAGTGCCGTATTCCGGAGACTTCTCCTCGATCTCTGGGCTGGAATACGGGGCGTTCCGATTTCTCTGAGCCGGGGTGCCACAGGCCACCGCGCGCCGTGGACACTCGTGAACAGGTGCCAGCTCCCCCTATTGTTTTCTCAGTGCCAGATATTCTCAAATATTCCAGAAAAAATCATACTAAATTTGCAGGGCATTTGGAGAACTTATATTTTCATTTTTTTATTGCATGGACAATTCAGAAAACAGACAGAAAATACTATTTTTACTTTATTTATCTAAATAACATAAAGTAAAAAGGGGGTTACAGAAGGTTGTGCCTTCTAACTTCATCCATCTCATGCTCATCAAATGGAATCCACTAACAAGGTTGATCAAGTCTTGTTAACAAACTCATTCCGAATAACATGGAACTGGTGAAATTTCGAATAACACTAGGTTACCTCAACTGGCATATGGACATCCCCAATAATAAGAATAGCACATTGCTTCTTGACAGTAGGAAGAGGAAATTCAAAACCTCCAATAATAATTGATGGAAATTTTCCATTAAAATTGATGCCATGAACTTGAGGTTGTTTCCTCGGAAAGTGTACCGTATGCTCATTACCACTAACATGAAAAGTGACATTCCCTTTGTTGCAATCAATAACAGCCCCTGCAGTATTCAAAAAGGGTCTACCAAGGACAATCGAAATACTATCTTCCTCGGGAATATCAAGAATAACAAAGTCCGTTAAGATAGTGACGTTTGCAACCACTACAGGCACAACCTCACAAATACCGACAGGTATAGCAGTTGATTTATCAGCCATTTGCAAAGATATTTCAGTAGTTGTCAACTTATTCAATTCAAGTCTACGATATAAAGAGAGAAGCATAACACTAACACTGGCTCCAAAATCACATAAAGCAGTTTTAACATAGTTTCTTTTAATGGAGCATGGTATAGTTGGTACTCCTGGATCTCCAAGTTTCTTTGGTATTCCACCCTTAAAAGTATAATTAGAAAGCATGGTGGAAATTTCAGCTTCCGGTATCTTTCTTTTATTTGTAATAATATCCTTCATGTATTTAGCATAAGGATTTACTTTAAGCATATCAGTTAAGCGCATACGTAAGAAGATAGGTCTAATCATTTCAGCAAAGCGCTCAAAATCCTCATCATCTTTTTTCTTGGATGGCTTAGGAGGAAAAGGCACGGGTTTCCGAACCCATGGTTCTCTTTCTTTACCGTCCTTCCTAGCACCAAAGTCTCTCTTATCATAACGTTGATTCTTTGATTGTGGGTTATCAAGATCAACAATAGGTTCAATCTGTACATCATTATTATTCCTAGGTTGAGCATCAACATGAACATTATCATTAACATTATCACTAGGTTCATGTTCATCACCTGATTGTGTTTCAGCATCAGAGATAGAAATATTATTGGTATTCTCAGGTGTGTCTACAACAGGTTCACTAGAAGCATGCAAAGTCCTATCATTTTTCTTTTTCTCCTTTTTAGAAGGACTAGCTGCAACTAAATTATTTCTCTGAGAATCTTGCTCAATTCTCTTTGGGCGGCCTTCAGGATACAAAGGTTCGTGAGTCATTTTACCAGTTCTAGTAGCCACTCTAACAGCAAAATCATGTTTATTATATAATTCATCGAGCAAATCACTTTGAGCTTTAAGTACTTGTTCTGCTTGAGTGGTAACCATAGAAGCATATTTAATAATGAGCTTAAGTTCACCTTTAACTCTAGCCATATAATCACTCAAGCGTCCAATCATGTAGGCATTACTCTTTAATTCTCTACCAACATAAGCATTGAAATTTTCTTGTGTCGGTGGGAAACAACACCTATGGGATCACTGGAATCCCTTCTACGGTTGCGGGGCGCGGAATCATGAGAAGAGCGGGACTAGTGGATGGCACAAAGGGGAATTACCCAGGTTCAGGCCGCAAAGATGCGTAAAACCCTACGATCCTGCTTTGGTGATTGTATTAGTGTTCTTGAGCTCTCGAACTAGCTCTGGGTGCTGCGAGGTTCCAAAGAGCCGAATCCCTTCTCATTATGCCATGGGACTCCTTTTATAGGTGAAAGGGGCTGCCACAGTAGCACACACGAGGTGGAAAGCACTACAGCACTGCGTAGTTATTGCTAGCATTACAGGACGAGACACATTAAATGCGGGGCTTAGGTGTCCTTCACTTTATTGGGGGATGGGGGTGAGGCCCATCCTGTCCATCGCTGCCCCTGGCTTCGACACGCGCCCCAGCTAGCAATGCATGCAGCGCCATGTAGGCAGGCACGGTGGTGGAGCCTCCACGAAGGTTTGCATGCTGCCACGCAGGTGCCTGCCTAGCTGGTTGGGTCGGCGGCTGCGTATGAACGGCGGTAGGAACTTGGCTGGTGTGGGCCTGGCAGTGGCCTTGCTGGGTGGCCCGACAAGGGTCTTGCCGCGGCGTGCTGGCTTCCCCGGCAAGGATCTTGCTGGGGGGCCCTGTGGGTTCCTTCGGTGGGGATGGTTGCCTTCCTATCCTTTTCTGATCTTGATTGCTCTTTGTCTTCACAAAGATCTGCATGCCACCACGGAGGTGCCTCCCGAACCCTGTCCCAATGCGACTGCTCAGCGTTGGCGGGCTCGAAGGTGGCTCGCTGTAAGAACATGCGGTGCCCCCATGTTTGGTTTTGGCAATTGATGACAATCTCTATGGACTAATGGTTGCCTTGAGTTATATTTGAAGGGTTTGTCCATAGGCTTTTCTTGGAGTCCATTTGTTGGTTTCAAGGAGAGTTTGTGATGACCAAGTTGCTATCAAGGAATTATCCAGAGATTGGTCTTATGAGTGTTGAGCTTATTGCAAGCATGTCTTGAAGAAGAAGATTGTGTGATCATTCATGTTTACCTTCAAGACATCATCCAAATGAAGAGAGTTGGAAAGATTCAAGGTTGATCAAGACTAAGTCAAAGAATGAATCAAGTTGATCAACACACAAAGCATAGAAGATGTACCGAGAGGTATCAAGCGATCCCATGGTATGGTAAGCATGGTCAATTATGCTTTGTGTACTAACCCATGGTCTTCGTGAGAGTTCTTTGTGGGGTTAGGTTGCGGTGTGCAAGCTCAAGTTGAATCATCACGAAGAGATCATATGCTTGAAGCTTGCCGTCCATTGTGGCGACAATGGACTTGTGAAGATGTGCAGAAGAGTGGCTCACCCATAGTGGAGTATGGGGGAGCAATCAACTAGTCTTCTTCGAGCCAATGCAATCAAGAAAGGTGGTCCAACTTGAGGGAGTCAAGATCGTCATCATCTAGCTCAAGTGGACCATGTGCAAGGCAAAGGTTTGCCCTTGATAGGTTTTCTATTTTACCGGTCTCATGGTAGTTGTGGGAGACCGGGTTATAGGATCGTTTGCCGTACTATCAAGGGGGGCTCTCGATGAGTTGCTTGATCGTATGGTTCGTAGAGAGCTCAAACCATTGCATCCTTGCATCATCTTTATTGGTTCTTGTTTGGGTCTTCTCCTTGTGAGATTTGGAGCTTATGGTCATTTTTATGACAAGCTCGAGTTCATCGGAAACGGCGTTCTCATGCATCTTCTATGATGTTTTCGATGTTGGAGGGTATGCCGGTTCTTCTCGGTTGGAGGTTTCACTCCTTTGTTTGCTAAGCATACCTCCCCTGCCTCTTCTCACTATAACCAACAAGCTTGTGTTTGCTCAATTCGGAGCTCATATGAAGAAGTTATGGCAGCGGTAGTACCGCTCTCGGAGCGGTAGTACCGCTCCAAGCAGTAGTACTGCTCTCCGAACGGTAGTACCGCTTGGGAGTTTCGGCCGTAGTACCGCTGTGCGTCTGGGCTACTTCCGCCTCGATTCTCGAACGAAGTTTTTCGTGTCGGGTTTTGTGGCACTAAGGGAGGTAGTAGGAGCGGGAATACCGCCCTAAGCGGTAGTACCGCTCTTCCCTAGCGGTAGTACCGCCCTGGAGCCAGGGTCCTGGCAGCGCGGCAGTACCGCTGGGTTGAGCGGTAGTACCGCCCGGAGCGGTAGTACCGCCCTTCCCTAGCGGTAGTACCGCTCTGAGCGGGGATGTTCAGTGGGGTAATGGTTGGATTTTCCCCCTCCTATAAAAGGGGGTCTTCTTCCCCGTTGAACCTTATCCGTAGAGCTCGTGTTCTTCCCCCATTGTTGACCTTCTACGAGCTTGCTATCTCTCAATCCCCCCATGGATTCTTGCTAGTTTTTGGGGGAAAAGAGAGAGGAGATCTAGATCCACATTTTCACCAATCACTTTCTCCTCTATGTGAGGGGAACCCCTTGGATCTAGTTCTTGGAGTTCTTGGTGTTCTCCTTCTTGTTCTTCCTCTCATTTTCCTCCCTAGCATTAGCTGCTTTGGTGGGATTTGAGAGAGAAGGACTTGGGCACACTGTGTGCCCTTGCCATTGCATTTGTGCATCGGTTTGAGTTCTCCACGGTGATACGTGGAAGTTACAAGTTGAGAAGCTTATTACTCTTGGGTGCTTGGTGCCCTTGAGCTTGTTCCTCTTGGGTGCTTGGGCGCCCTAGTCGGTTGGTGGTGTTCGGAGCTCAATCAGTGTGGTGTAAAGCTCCGGGCAAGCGTCGGGGTCTCCAATTGGGTTGTGGAGATCGCCCCGAGCTATTTGACGGGTACCGGTGACCGCCCCCAAGGGTTACCAAAGTGTACGGGTTCGGTAACCGCCCCCAAGGGTCGCCATTTGTACGGGTTCGGTGACCGCCCTAAAGGGTCCCTTAGTGGAATCACGACATCTTGCATTGTGCGAGGGCGTGAGGAGATTATGGTGGCCCTAGTGGCTTCTTGGGGAGCATTGTGCCTCCACACCGCTCCAAACGGAGATTAGCATCCGCAAGGGTGTGAACTTCGGGATACATCGTCGTCTCCGCGTGCCTCGGTTATCTGTTACCCGTGCCCCCTTACTTATGCACTTTACTTTGTGATAGCCATATTGTTCTTTGTCATATATCTTGCTATCACATAGTTGCTTATCTTGCTTAGCATAAGTTGTTGGTGCACATAGGTGAGCCTAGTTGTTGTAGGTTTTGTGCTTGACAAATTAACCGCTAGGTTTATTCCGCATTTGTTCAAGCCTAAACCGTAATTATTTTAAAGCGCCTATTCACCCCCCCCCTTTCTAGGCGACATCCTCGATCTTTCACTCGCTCAGCGGGCGTGTGGACGAGCTGCCCCCGCAAGGATCTTGCCGGGGCTGCTGAGGCTGCCCCTGGCAAGGATCCTTGCCGGGGCAACCTGCATTGCCCGTGTGACCATTGTGGTCTTGGTCCTTCGTCGTTTGCTTTGCTTGTCCCTGTGGCTTTGGCTTTTCTCCGGCTTCCCTCTCTTGCCTTGCTCTCGCGTGGTCGCGGCAGGTGGCTCTGACTGCCCGTGCACAAGTAAAGGGGTCAAAAGCTAGGCCCCTACTTTTGTACACCGACAGGAGCCCCCGGGCCTGGGCCACACATAGGCGCAACACGTTGTTCGGCCAGGCCCAGAACGGTGCGCGGGCAGTCGAGGTGGAATTTACCGTGGCCATTGCTCTGCCCGCTGTGCTTCCCCGCGACCCACGTCAAATGTGCGACGTGGGGGACGTGCGCGCATGACGTGGGGATGCTGGCGTCACCTTGTGGTGGACAGTAAAGAGGCGGCTTGCGTGTCTCTTTGAGACCGCAGGGCCACCCCCCCCATTTAATGCCCTCGCTCGGGAACCGTCGCCCCATGCGTCCTATTGCGTCCGCCCCTTGCGCCACGTTCGCTGCATGCAGAGCGAATGACAGACGTAGGTGGCAGGGGTAGTCGCGCGCGTGCGGGTTGATTCCCTTGCGCCTTTAGTGGAGCAGGGAGGGAAGTCGACGGCCCTGCTCGCTATCACTCCAAGAGGCTGGATTGGCTGGGAGGGGGCGGCCGAGCCCCGCCCTCGCCTCTTTATAAAGAGGGGAGTGAGAGGGACGGTGCCTCTCAGTCCTTCGCCATATACCTCTCTCCATTCCTGCTTCCTTTCTTCTTCCGCCATGGCGAGGGGGCGTGTCGATGCTTCATCAGTGGCGGCGAGGGTTTTTGCCAGACAACGCATCACTCCTCCCCAGGAACTTGTAGCGGCGGAGCCGACCGCTAGAGGGAGGGGGAGGGGGCGAGGCCGAGGCCGCCATGGAGCCCGGGGGAGAGGAGGACGGGGCGGCAGATCCGCCCCGCCCCCTCTAGCAGCCCTTCCTCCGATGGAGGGCCACGCTGGGTGAGGGAGTCCTGGATTAGGGGGTGCCCGGGTGGCCGGACTATGACCTTAGGCCGGACTCCGGACTATGAAGATACAAGATTGAAGACTTCGTCCCGTGTCCGGATAGGACTTTCCTTGGCGTGGAAGGCAAGCTTGGCGATACGATATGTAGATCTCCTCCCATTGTAACCGACTCTTAGTAACCCTAACCCTCTCCGGTGTCTATATAAACCGGAGAGTTTTAGTTCGTAGGACGAAGAACAATCATACCATAGGCTAGCTCCTAGGGTTTAGCCTCTCTGATCTCGTGGTAGATCTACTCTTGTACTACCCATATCATCAATATTAATCAAGTAGGAGTAGGGTTTTACCTCCATCGAGAGGGCCCGAACCTGGGTAAAAACATCATGTCCCTTGTCTCCTGTTACCATCCGCCTAGACGCATAGTTCGGGACCCCCTACCTGAGATCCACCGGTTTTGACACCGACATTGGTGCTTTCGTTGAGAGTTCCTTTGTGTCGTCACCTTTAGGCCCGATGGCTTCTTCGATCATCAACCACAACGCGGTCCAGGGTGAGACTTTTCTCCCCGGACAGATCTTTGTATTCGGCGGCTTTGCACTGCGGGACAATTCACTTGGCCATCTGGAGCAGATCAAAAGCTACGCCCTTGGCCATCAGGTCAGATTTGGAAGTTTAAACTACACGACTGACATCCGGGGAGACTTGATCTTCGACGGATTCGAGCCACAGCCGAGCGCGCCGCACTGTCACCACGGGAATGATCTAGCTCTGCCACCGGACAGTGCCCAGACAGCCGCTCAGGTGTCCGCTCCGACCCTTAGCTCGGAGCCGACTGTGCCGGTCGAGGACGGGTGGCTAGATGCCGCCTCGGGGGCCGCAATCTTTACGGTGATCGAGCCGAACACCAATCTTGTCCTTCGCAAAGCTTGTGACTCCAAGGTGCCGGGCTCCTTGCTGGACTCTGAATATTCCGCACCCCTTCCGATCGAACCCAATGGGGCTCCGATCATGGAGTTCACCGCCGCGGACATCTTTCAACACTCGCCCTTTGGCGACATCCTGAATTCACTAAAGTCTCTCTCTTTATCAGGAGAGCCCTGGCCGGACTATGGTCAGCAAGGTTGGGATGCGGATGGCGAAGAAATTCAAAACCCACCCACCACCCACTACGTAGCCACTATCGACGATTTAACCAACATGCTCGACTTCGACTCCGAAGACATCGACGGTATGGACGCCGATGAAGAAGACGGACAAGAACCAGCGCCTATAGGGCACTGGACAACCACCTCATCGCACGATGTATACATGGTGGACACACCTAAAAGAAATAACGACGAGGATCAGAAGGGCGCAACGAGGGATCGTTCCCCCGAAAAGCAGTCAAAGCGGCGGCGGAAGTGCCGCGCCAAACCCCACCTCGACAGAGACCCAGCCATAGAGCAGGACGAACCGACAGACGACGAACATGCCATCGAGCAACCGTCCGAACAGGGCAACTTGGATAGACAAACCGAACAACCCGATAGACGGCGAAGATAATAGTTCGGACGATCTCACGCCGGACAAGTTGCTGGAGAAGAAGAACCTCCACCAAAGGCTCGTCGCCACTGCGCGTAGCCTGAAAAAGCAGAAGCGGAAGCTCAAAACAGCGGAAGATGCACTCAGAATCATATGGGGCAAAGTACTCAACACCGCACACAAGTACGGCGACATTCACCACACAAAGAGCTATCTGAAGCGAAATTTACTACCGGAATTTGATGAGGAGGCCTTAGAGCCCCCACGGTCAAAAACCAAGGAAGCCACCAGGTCGGATAGATGACCCCATGACCGACATCGAGCGGCAAAAGGCGCCGCATTCAATCCGGCACGCGATCTGCACAAGGATTCGCATCAAAAAGATGGCCCAGCTAGATCTATCTATGGGCCAAGAAAGCAAGCTCTAGTAAGCAATGCAACGCAACAAATATCCGAACATCGCGGCACACCCAAATACAGGGGCGCCACACATCCCCTATGTTTCACCGATGAGGTGCTAGACCACAAATTTCCAGCGGGATTCAAGCCCGTAAGCATAGAGGCATACGACGGAACAACAGACCCTGGAGTCTGGATTGAGGATTATATCCTCCACATACACATGGCTAGAGGAGATGACCTCCACGCCATAAAATACTTACCCCTCAAGCTCAAAGGGCCAGCACGGCATTGGCTTAAAAGCCTTCCCGAAAAGACCATAGGAAGTTGGGACGAGCTCGATGATGCTTTTCGGGCAAATTTTCAAGGGACCTATGTCCGACCTCCGGATGCCGACGATCTAAGCCATATAACTCAACAACCCGGAGAGTCAACCCAGAAACTCTAGAACATATTTCTTACTAAAAAGAATCAGATAGTCGACTGTCCGGACGCTGAAGCCCTAGCAGCTTTCAAGCATAGCATTCGAGACGAATGGCTCGCCAGATACCTCGGCCAAGAAAAGCCAAGAACAATGGCTGCATTGACAAGCCTCATGACCCGCTTTTGCGCAGGAGAGGATAGCTGGTTGGCAAGAAGCAGCACCAGCGACCCAAGTACATCCGAAGTCAGAGATGGAAACGGGAAACCGCACCGTACCAAGGAACGGCGCCGGATCAAGGATAACAGCCCGAAGAGCACGACAGTCAACGCCGGATTCAAAAGCTCTCAGCAGAATCAAAAAAAGCCGCCCCCCAGAGATAATAGGGACGAGCTATCTAACCTCAACAAAATCTTGGACAAAATATGCCAAATCCACAGTACTCCCGGGAGGCCTACAAACCACACCCACAGAGATTGTTGGGTCTTCAAGCAATCCGGCAAACTCAACACCGAACACAAGGGGCTCGACATACCAAGCGAGGATGACGACGAACCCCACAAGCAGAGCACCGGAGAACAAAAGAAGTTCCCGCAAGAAGTCAAAACAGTAAATTCACTTCGTGTGACAAAAGGGAAAAACAGAGTGGCGCCTATGGAGATACGCGCCATACGGCCTGTCCCAAAGGAGTCCCACCACTGGTTGTTACAACCAATCACCTTTGATCATCAGGATTACTCTAGAGGTATCTGGAATGCAGGCTGGACTGCCTTGGTCTTAGATTCGATAATTGACGGACTCCACTTTACACAAGTCCTAATGGATGGCGGCAGTGACCTAAACCTGCTATATCAGGACACAATCCGCAAAATGGGGATAAACCCAACAACAATTCGCCATGGCAACACTTCCTTTCAAGGGGTCACGCCAGGCCCAGATACCCATTGTATGGGTTCCCTCTCGTTGGAAGTTATGTTCGGCTCCCCCGACAACTTCCGAAGCGAAAAGCTAACCTTCCACATCGCCCCATTCATAAGTAGCTATCAAGCACTACTGGGACGTGAAGCTTTCGCCCGCTTTAACGCAATACCGTATTATGCATCCCTTACACTCAAAATGCCCAGTCCACGAGGCATCATCTCATTAAAGGGAAATATCAAGTGTTCCTCGAGCACGGACGATGGTGCGGCTGCCTTGACAGCCGCACACTAATCCAGCTTTACTAGTTAGAGCACCTAAACAGGTAGTTCACGACCACGGACATGGCTTGACAAGTCCGGCATAAACATACAAAGGCTTAATAGCCGCATACCCCCGTACAAGGGGCTCCGCGCGTTTACACCAAGAGACAATAAAGCTCAATTCTACCCATTTTTTGTATTATACTTTGTGTATTTTAACATAGATTTCTCGCGCGATTGTTTTCCACTAAGTTGCTCTCTTTTGCAGACGAACACTGTGCTACACCCGTCCAGGATACGGCACAACGGAGACACAGGCGCAGACGTGCAGTAGGGACCCGTTTCAAGTTTTCTTTTCAGATTAAGACCCTGCGTAAACCTTTCTTACTGTCTCTTGTTGATAACATCCCCCGGTTTTTTGCTATAACCGAGGAGGAGGCTGGCGTCTTGGCATGTGGCCACGCCAGAATTTTGCACGTACCTGGACACCAGGGGCTTCTTACCAAGGGCTTTTGTTCGGCCCGTTTTCATAAAGACCGAATACCTTAGGGAGTGTTCGGCGTCGCAAGTTTGGCCTTATATGCATCAGCTCCGAATCATGTCTTTGGTCAAATGTTGGGTTTGCCCGGTTCCTGTGTTTTGCTGCCTTACGTTCCGCTCTATCGGCTAAGGCGGCACCAGGAGAACTACTGCGATTGTGCCCCGGTTCGGCCAGGCGAGCACCTCAGTAGAGAAAGCCGAAAACTGACTGTCATTATATAGCGAGAGACTGGTCAACCACTCGATGACTTGCCGGTATCTTTAGGATTCCTCCGCATTAACGAAGGGCCGTTTCCCGGTCAGGCACACATGCACCCCGAATTCGGGCGAGCGCGGTGCCCCTAGGGGCTATTCAGTAGCCCCACTGTCAAACTCCTATGGATAAGTGAAAGTGACAAAGCATTATAGTCCGGTTGCCTAGTTCGCTGCGCTATCACCTCCTTTATAGGACCAAGACGTTGGATCAAGTGTGAAAATGTGCCTTCTGCGAACACCCCCGCATTATATGCGTGGGGGCTGAAGCCAACGACTGCCATCTTTCAGGTTATATACACATATACATTAACGGCCGCACATGAGGTATTCTAATTCTTGAAAGCACAAGTATAAAAAGCTTTTATATTCAATCAAAACATTGCTTTACAATAGCACATGTTATTTGAACATAACATCCTTCGAGCACTGCGTCTCTATTAAACGAGCGCCCTGCAGAACTTCCTCAAAGTAGTGCTTGGAAGGTACTCGGCTTTCGTTCGAATCCTGGGATGCAACAACACTGGCCTTCATCTCCGCCCAATATGTCTTGACACGGGCAAGAGCCATCTGTGCACCCTCTATGCACGCTGACCTCTTCATTGCATCAATATGCGGCATCGTACCAAGGAACTGCTGCACCAAGCTAAAATAACTCTTTGGCTCGGGCCCTTTCGGCAACAGATGACTCACAACATGTTTCATGGCGAGTCCGGATAACTTGTTCAGCTTCGCCCATGCGGACAAACGATCGGATACCGAAAGTGGGCGCTCTGGATTGTGGAACTTCGACCAAAAAAGTTCCTCCAATTCATGGTCATCTAGACCCCGGAAGTGTTCGGTCGCGTCCGCGGCACTCGCCGCCAAATCCAGATAAGTGTTCGCCGTACTCCACTTCCGGTCTAACGGAGCATACTTAGGATCCCCGAACTTCATCCGCAGCATATAGGGCTTTCCAGCCGTGATATCTCCGGCCTGACGTAGCTCCTCCTTCATAGCTCTCATTGCAGAGCGAGTGTCCTTGGCCTCGACAATGACCTTTTCTAGGTCCTTCTGTGCCACCCTATCTTCTTTTTCAAGAAGCTTACAACGGTCGGCAGCATCCTTCAATTTTACACCCATCTCGGCCATTTCTTTCTTACTCTGGCAGTGAGTAGCCTGTTTGGCTTTTAGCTCTTCAGCCGCCTTTAAGGCAGCCGCATCGCTTTTCCTGGCCTGCTCCTTGGCTCGGGCAAGTTCCGCCCGAAGGTTTTCCATGGCAGCGGCACCATCTGCATTAAGCACACATGTTATAAGGTACGGACATTAAGCTCCTCTTACCAAATGTCTTCGAAGACACTACATACCTTGTGCCTCATCCAGCCGCTTGCTGTCAAGCGCGATCTCGGCATCTGCCATGTCAAGTTGCCGCTTTAGATCGGCAAATTCATTAGTCCGGCTAGCCACCGAACTCTTAGCCACCTACATAGGAAAGGCGACATATTATACCTGGGATTATGATCCTCTGCACGCCGTCATTTTTTGACAACGCACAGAGTCTCACAGGCTACTATCTATACAGGGCGCATTTTATATATGCGGACCTGTCAAAAGATACATCATTTCGCATACCTCAAAACCTGTCAGTAAACTCCTGGCGGCCTCGTACAATCTGCTTTCCGCGGATGAAATCCTTCTAATCACCGTGTTCATCAACACACGGTGTTCTTCTGAGATAAATGCTCGCCCGAGCAGATCCTTCAGCTCCTCCAACCGTGCACCAGACGGTGCCGGACTCGTCTGAATACCTTTTTCCAAGGCCGGATTCGGAGAAACCCTCCGAGACGACACCCCGGGGTCGCCCACCTCGCAAGACGGTACAGCTGGGGGAGGCGTTCCTCTCTCCATCATCTCCGGACGAAGATCCCCTGAAGATGAGCTCTGCTGCGAAGGGTTGAGATCCGAACTACAAGGTAAAATTTCGGTTATCTTCCTTAGAAACAAAACAGGGATGTCTCTTATTTAAAAAACCCCTCTCTTTACTTACGGCTCGATGGAGAGCTGATCCCCTTGGGGGCGTAATGCAGCCGGGGCACCCTCCGGCGCCGGACCCTCTGACGAAGATTTCTTCCCCTGCTTTGAGGCCATCGCCTCCGGGTCTTCAGAGGCGGTCCTCTTCTTTCCCTGGATAGAGGAAGTCTCGATTCCTCCTTTCTAGACAGCCTCCTTCGCGGAGGCGGTAGCTTCTTTGTTCCACTCTTCGCCTTCTTCCAAACGCGCAATCTCCAGCATCCTGGTCAACACGAGATCCGGCGTGGTCTCAGGGAGGGGGGCCGGACACCTGATAAGCTTTGCTTTCGCTATCCACTCCTGTTTAAAGGATAGCTCTTTTAAGGGAAGTTTTATGATAAATGTACGGACAGCGTGTCTGGGT
The DNA here is from genome assembly GCF_002162155.2 of Triticum dicoccoides. Lineage (NCBI taxonomy): Eukaryota > Viridiplantae > Streptophyta > Magnoliopsida > Poales > Poaceae > Triticum > Triticum dicoccoides. The sequence continues at coordinate 460,660,474 of NC_041393.1, forward strand.
ACAGTGCTACTTACTTGAGTGTCCGGGCGATTGCAGCTCAGACCTGCGTCCTCGGACAAGTCCGGACACATTGCTTGTGATCCGAAGAACAATTTGTACATTTCCACGGGCGTCGTGCCCATAAAATGTTGGAGGGCTCGCGGTCCTTCCGGATTAAATTCGCACAGGCGGAGGGGGCGACGTTTGCAGGGCAGAATGCGGCGAATCGGCATAACCTGCGCCACTATGGCCAAATTGGTATCTCTTTCTAGGAGATCTCGAATGCGGCCCTGCAGCAAGGGCACGTCCTTGGATGGACCCCAGTTAAGCCCTTTATTAAACCATGATGCTAGCCATGGTGGGGGACCCGAGCGAAAGGCAGGTGGCGCCACCCACGTGGTGCCCCTGGGAGCTGTGATGTAAAACCACTCTCGTTGCCATAAGCCGAACTCCTCTTGAAAAGAGCCCTCGGGCCATGGAGCATCGGCAATCTTGCTTATAATAGCACCTCTGCACTCAGCGTGCTGCCCCTCGATCATCTTCGGTTCTACCTTGAAGGTCTTAAGCCACAGTCCAAAGTGAGGAGTAATATGGAGGAAGGCCTCACACACGACAATGAACGATGAGATTTGGAGGATGGACTCCGGAGCTAAGTCATGAAATTCCAGCCCATAATAAAACATGAGCCCCCTCACGAAGGGATCAATCGGGAAGCCTAGCCCCCGAAGGAAGTGAGATGTGAACACCACACTCTCACCGGGCTGGGGAGTGGGAATTGCCTGCCCTTGAGCAGGCAGCCTATGCGAGATTTCGCCGGTCAGATACCTGGCATCTCTTAGCTTTCGCACGTCTTGTTCCGTAATGGAGGAAGGCATCCAACGGCCTTGGAGGTCGGAGCCGGACATCATCGAAGGTACGAAGCGCCTGAATCTGGAGCTTTGGGTGTTGGAACTCGAGGCGGGAGGCGGATTTGATTGAAAGAAAGGAGTCGAGCCTTGGTCTCTTTATAAAGAGGTTGAATACCAAGAGCCCTCCCCGTGACCGTTTGGGACTCACTTTCAATTAAGAAGTCATACCAATGGCACGGTTGGGTTACCCACGCCCGTATTGATGAGAATCCCGGAATAAGGGGACACGATCTCTGCTTTGACAAGACGTGCCAAGGAAACCGCCTCGGTAAACGCGCTGAGGTGGGACAGTAAAACGATTCAAATAAAGGCTTGGCCGTGGCGTGATGTCACACTACATAATACGTCCGCAGATTAGATTTGTGTAACTATTATTCTCTCTACGGTGGTATGTGGAACTTATTTTGTTGAGCCGGACACTATACTTGTGTTCAAACGTCTTCTATGAAGTATTCAGAGGAGGAACCTGCCATGCAATGCCGAAGACAATTTGCGCGCCGGACTCGTCGTCATTGAAGCCTGGTTCAGGGGCTACTGAGGGAGTCCTGGATTAGGGGGTGTCCGGATGGCCGGACTATGACCTTTGGCCAGACTCCCGGACTATGAAGATACAAGATTGAAGACTTCGTCCCGTGTCCGGATAGGACTTTCCTTGGCGTGGAAGGCAAGCTTGGCGATACGATATGTAGATCTCCTCCCATTGTAACCGACTCTGTGTAACCCTAACCCTCTCCGGTGTCTATATAAACCGGAGAGTTTTAGTCCGTAGGACGAAGAACAATCATACCATAGGCTAGCTCCTAGGGTTTAGCCTCTCTGATCTCGTGGTAGATCTACTTTTGTACTACCCATATCATCAATATTAATCAAGCAGGAGTAGGGTTTTACCTCCATCGAGAGGGCCCAAACCTGGGTAAAAACATCGTGTCCCTTGTCTCCTGTTACCATCCGCCTAGACGCACAGTTCGGGACCCCCTACCCGAGATCCGCCGGTTTTGACACCGACACTGGGGATAATCCCTGCGAATTCTTCGTCAGGCTGCGCCATCCGCCACGCCGTCGCCTTCGCCTTTCGACCCCGTTTACGCGGGAGATGGAGCTGGATCCGCCGCAGGCGCTGCGGCTACACATGAGGGGTTGTGGGAACAACGACACGTGGGTCGATGTCGAGTTCCCTGCCCCCCACGTCATGTATCTTCACCGAGTGTGGAAGACCTTCGCTCGCCTCCACAGCTTGATGGACGGGCTCGCTCTCCATTTCAAACTAATGGAGGGCAGCCTCCTCTCCGTCAAGATCTTCTGGCACTTCGGGACCCCCGTGAGGTGCTGTGTAGAGAGCTCCTCCGACGATGAAGAGTCCTCCTCAAGCGAGAGTGGCGAGGAAGACAACGGCAGCGACGACGAGGGCAGTGGGCGGCAGGATGACGGGTCCGACTAGGCGTCGAGCGTCGCTCCAAGCGGCACCGGCGGCCCCATCATCCGTGTCGCCGGCTCCTTGAACTTCTCAGGGTCGCCTCCTTGGGAGGCTGGCGTAGGGAGGCTGCGGAAGAGGAAGAGGACGAGCGGTGAGGCCATCAAGTCGGAGTATGCGAACACCGATGCCTTCGTCATGTGTTGGCGTCTTGCCGACTCGTCTTCGAGCTCTGCCTCCGGTGCCGCCATCACCATCCAACCCTCGGACTACCACCGAGACATCCTCTTGGTGTCTTCTGCCACTCGTAGCTCGCCTAGGCGCCCCTTTTGCCCTTCTGCCTTCTTGTTCCATTTCCTGAGGAGAGGGACGAGAAAGGGATTACGGGCACCTTGTATCTTTTTAGTCCTATAAGCCTTCGGGCCTTTGTTAGCTTTATGACTCGTATTCCCCTTGTTCATGTTTTTCATTTCGTATGAACTGTACCTGTACGGGATATTTTTTTAATGAAAATGGGACGTTTGCCGGGATTACGTTCGTGGGAGAAACCCACGGCAAGGGGTGAATCCTTGTCATCTTTCTAGACAAACATTTTTTCCCGGCAACAGGCCTTGACGTCTCCCCACTTCGCTTGACCTTTCCCATTCTCTTGGGCGGGGCAAGGATGAGGTGGGCTTAGGCCCATCGCTCCCCTCCTCTGATGCCGCGGCTACGACCAGATCCAGACCCAGGAAATAATCCTTAGGTGCCGAAAAAAGGGGCACGGTAGCTCAGAGATAGAACAGGGTTTCACGCATCCCAGTCCATAACGAAACGCATGATAGGGGATAAAAGACTTATCTAGATCTGCAGCCCCCTATGATCTTGGCTTGCCGTGGAGGGATCCTCGTTCTTGCAGCTCCCGACGATTCTTGCTTGCCGGGGCCCGGGCGTCGATTCGTTCCATCCCTTCCAGAATAGCTCAGCAAGGATACCTATGTGTCGTGCGAACCAAAGAAGACAGGGAAGGACAGAGACGCACAATCGAACTCTAAGCTAGGGGTTAGTTGCCGCCAAGCACTATCAACCCTAACCAAGGAAGGGACTCAACCTAGCATGCATGCTATAACTTAGGGCGCCAGCGCTTCGTTTATTTATGCTCAGGGTCTGCGCCTGGCTTTGTACAAAGGGTTACATGCCTTGCTGGCTAGGCTTGTACAAAAGGATGGCTTGCCGGGAGGCCCGACAGCCGCGCCTTATGGGTAAAACTTGCGAAGATGCTCGATGTTCCAGGAATTGCTCACTGGGACGTCATCTTCGGTCTACAAGCGGACTACGCCGAGCCTGGTGACTCGCGTTACCCGATAAGGGCCTTCCCACTTTGGCGTCAACTTGTTGGAATTCTTGGCTGATTGAACATGCCGAAGAAGAAGGTCGCCTTCCAAAAAGCTTCGGGCATGAACCTTGCGGCTATGGTAGCGGCGCAAAGCTTGCTGGTAGCATGCTGCTCTCACAGCCGCCTGGAGACGATCTTCCTCGAGGTGACCCGTATATGAGTTCTGTGGGGAGAACTGCTTCTGCCCCGTAAACCAGGGCAAAGGGCATCTGGCCGGTGGCTCAATTTGGCGTCGTTCTGATCGACCAAAGAACCGCCGACAACTCCTCAATCCATCGTCTTCCGCTCTTGCGCAGCCTATCAAAAATTTTCGTCCTCAAGCCTCGCAGGACTTCAGCGTTTGCTCTCTCCGCTTGGCCATTGCTCCATGGATGCGCCACAGAGGCAAAACAGACCCTGGTGTCGAGATCCTCAATGTACTGCATGAAGGCATGGCTTGTGAACTGCATGCCATTGTCGATGATGATCCTGTTGGGCACCCCGAAACGGCAAACTAGTCCCTTGAAGAACATGATGGCTGATTGCACCGTCACCTTCCTCACTACCTCCACCTCTGGACACTTTGTGAACTTGTCGATAGCAACATACAAGTACTCAAAGCCCCCGACGGCGCGGGGGAAGGGTCCCAAGATGTCGAGCCCCCAGACCGAGAGGGGCCAGGAGAGAGGGATGGTTTGAAGGGCTTGGGCTAGTTGATGAAGCTTTTTTGAATGGAACTGGCACACTTCACACTTGGTTTCTAGTGCCGTTGCATCCTAGAGGGTGGTGGGCCAGAAGAAACCCTGCCGGAAAACCTTGCCGGCAAGGGCCCTCGACCCTATGTGGGAGCCACATATGCCTCCATGTATCTCTGCCAACAGCTTTAGTCCTTCCTCCCGGGAGATGCACATCAATTTCACCCCATTCGGTCTTCTTCTGTATAGCACGTTATCAATGAACTAGTACAGAGCAGACCGGCGGGCTACACTTTCTGCCTCTTCCTGCTCCTCAGGAAGCTCTCCTTTTTGAAGGAATCGAACGGTGTGTTGTGCCCATGTTGGAGCCTGTGGCTCGACAGCAAGGTCCAAAGGCGTCTCTTCTGCCGTAGGGGCAGCCGCCTCCATGGCCACGACCTGAGGTCCTGCCGGAGTCGGTTTCCCTACGGCAGGATCGGCATCCACGGCAACTTCTCCGCCGGCGGCTCCGGGGAGCTCGGTGGGGAAGTACTTGCCGGGGCCTAGCTTCCTTCGCTTGTTCTGCCCAGTCAATGGCTAAACGGATGGTTGGGTTAACTGAAGCACAAAAGTACCTGGTTCCACAGGTAACTTGAGGGCGGCACGCTTTGGCAGGTAGTTAGCGATGTCGTTATCCGCTCGAGGGACGTGCTCCGCTTGTATACCGTCAATATGCTCCTCTAGTTTCCTCACTTCATCCACGTAGGCTTCCATCAAAGGGCTTTGATAATCTTTGTTAACCTGCCTGACGACGAGTTGCGAATCGCCCCTGACGATGAGCTTTTTGACTCTGAGGTCCGCTGCGATCCTGAGACCGGCGAGCAAACCCTCGTATTCGGCGGTGTTGTTGGTTGACATCTCCCAGGGAAAGTGCATTTGGATGACGTACTTGAGGTGCTCCCCGGTGGGTGCGACAAGCAGCACACCAGCACCGGCGCCTTGCAGCGAGAAAGCCCCATCAAAGTACATGATCCAGTCACCACTTGTTTCCTCGCTGTGGAGAGTGGTCTCTTGTACCTCTTCGTCGGGTGTCGAGGTCCATTCGGCAACAAACTCCGCCAAGACTCTGCTCTGGATTGTCGAGGTGCTTTCGAACTTCAAGCCGAAACTCGACAGCTCTAGGGCCCATTCCACGATCCTTCCTGTTGCATCTGGGTTATGTAGTATCCGTTGCAATGGAAGGCGGGTAACCACGGTGATCTCGTGTGCCTGGAAGTAGTGGCGCAGCTTCCTCGAGGCCATAAGGAGGCCGAAGAGCAACTTTTGCACACCTGAGTACCTTGACCTAGCCCCCTGTAAAAGGGAGCTGACGAAGTAAACTGGGTGCTGCATCATCTTATTTATTTGCATCACTTCACATGGCCACGCGGGTCCTGTCGCAACGGCGTTAGGCTTGCCAGGATCGAGTCCTGCCGGGGACTCAGTCCTGCCGGGACCGAGCCCTACCGGGGAGGGTTCCGACCCGCCAGCCATCGGCTCTGCCGCCGCTGTCGTATTCCCGTCAACCTCCCTCTGTGCCACCAATGCGGCGCTAACCACTTGATGTGTTGCCGCTAGTTATAGCAGCAACGGCTCTTGTGGTTTAGGCGCAACTAGCACCGGGGCAGAGGAAAGGTACTTCTTCAAGTCTTGCAACGCCGCTTCGGCCTCCGGGGTCCACTCCACCGGGCCCGTCTACTTTAGGATCTTGAAGAAGGGGAGGGCACGCTCTACGGACTTGGAGATGAATTTGCTCATGGCGGCAACGCAGCCAGCAAGCCAACGCACGTCCTTGATCTGCTTGGGCGCCTCAATCTGCTCGATAGCCTTAATATTGTCGGGGTTTGCCTCAATCCTAGGCTGCGACACAAAGAACCCGAGAAGCTTGCCGGATCGGACACCGAAGACACACTTCTCAGGGTTCAATTTCAGGTTAATCTTGCGCAGGTTCCTAAAGGTCTCCTCCAGGTCTTGTACGAGCATTGCTTTGTCCTTGGTTTTGACCACTATGTCATCCATATATGCTTCCATATTTCTATGTAGCTGGGGTTCCAAACCAATCTGGACTGCTCTTGCAAACATTGAGCCAGCACTCTTCAACCCGAAAGGCATCCGTAAAAAGCAGTACGTACCAAATGGGGTGATGAACGCTGTCTTTTCTTCGTCTTCTTTTGTCATGAAGATCTGGCGGTACCCCGAGTAGGCGTCGAGGAATGATAACAGGTTACACCCTGCCATGGAGTCAACAATCTGGTCGATGCGCGATAACGGGAAGGGGTCCTTTGGACAAGCTTTATTGATGTCTGTGTAATCAATACACAGCCTCCACTTCCCGTTTGCCTTGCGCACTACTACCGGATTGGCCAACCACGTCGGATGGAGCACTCCTCTTACCAAGCCCGCCGCCTCCAGCTTCCTAATTTCTTCCGTAATGAACTCTTGCCTCTCTAGAGCTTGCTTCCTGACCTTCTGCTTGACGGGCCGTGCATGAGGACAGACAGAAAGGTGGTGCTCAATCACTTCCCTGGGAACGCCGGGAATGTCGGAGTCTTGCCATGCAAACACATCGACATTCGCCCGCAAGAAAGTGACGAGCTCGCTTTCCTATTTGCTGTCGAGGGTGGAGCTTATGACGAAAGCCCCACCCGTGCCATCCTCCTTGACGGGCACCCTCTTGGTCTTAGGCGGTGCAGTTGTGGGCTTCTTGCTCCTATTGGCGGAGCTCTCTGGCACGTCCTCGACGGTAGCACAACACCTCGAAGAGGTGCGCTTGCCAGAGTGGGTGCGAGGGGTCTCACCGATCTTCTTCCCTCCCGGGGCTCTGTCGGCAGGAGCAGGTGCCTTGGCAGCAGCTGCTGCAACCGCTTCCCGGTAGAGTTGGTCGGTGCAAATCAGTGCATCTTTCTTGTCGGAGGGGACGGTGATGATGTTCATCGGCCCGGGCATCTTCAACATGTTGTAGGCGTAATGTGAAGCTGCCATGAACTTGGCTAGTGCCGGGCGGCCGAGGATCCCGTTGTACAGCAAGGGGATTTCGGCTACATCGAAAACAATCCTCTCCATTCTGTGATTCAGCTCACCTCCGAAGGTCACAGTCAGCGTGACCTTTCCCTTCGGTTGGCTCCTCCCCGGGTTAACCCCGTGGAACGTGCCTATTTTCTCGAGGTCTCCATTAGGGATCTGCAGCTTTTTGACCACAGCACGCAAGATTAGGTTCAGGACGGCCCCACCGTCGACCAACATCCTTGTCACCTTGAGGTTGCGGATCGTTGGGGAGACCAACAATGGCAAGTACTCGACCGCAGTAGTGCGGTCAGGGTGGTCCTCAGTACCAAAGATGATGGGTGTGCAGGACCATTTCAGCGGCTTTCGCGCGTCGAATGATGGCTCCACTATTATGATCTCACGCGCCCACTGCTTGAGCTAGCGGTGGGATGTATGCAGCGAGGTGCCACCATTGATGCACATGGCCTCTGTGGCTTTCTAGAACTCGTGATCACCGGACTCGTCGTCCCCGTCGTGATCATCATCTTCTTGTTTCTTGTCGCGGCCCCTCACGGTCCTCTCCTGCTGACTGTCTTTGCCGCGGCAGCCTCCTTGGCCGCCACGTTTCTTTCTGGGCCCCTCGGCACCGTCTTGGCCCTTCTCCTTGTCCCGCCGCTCATACTCGGCCTTCTGCTTTTTAGCAAGCAGCTCTACTTGCCGGCAGTGCTGGAGGTCATGGCCCTTGGTGCGGTGGATCTTGCAATACTACTTGTCGAAGCCTCCTGGCTTGTCAGCGGCCGCCAAGGCCCGGCAGGCGACACACCCGGCAACCTCCTTGCCGAGGTCGCTCGCCTTGGTCTTCTTGGTGGCGCCGGTGTCGTCGGATCCCTCGACGGCAAGCACGGCCTTGCCCTTGCGTTTCCTGCTACGGTGCCGGCCCTTCTTTGCTGGGGTGGCAGTATCACCGGTGGAATCGGTTTCCGCGCCGGCATCTTCGCCGGGGTACTTCCTTCCCTCTTCAGCGCGAGCGCATCAGTCGGCCAGAACATAGAGCTCGGCCACATCCTTAACCTTGTTCATTGCCAATTCTTCACGCATCTTGCGATTCTGCACGTTCTGGTGGAACACACTGATCACGGCGGCGGGATGAACATCGGGGATGTTGTACTGCACCCGGCTGAACCTCTGGATGTACTTGCACAGGTTTTCTCCTTCCTTCTGGGGGATGATGTGTAAATCACTCGCCTAGCCATGAGCCTGGTGACCTCCGGTAAAGGCGCCAACAAACTCATGGCACAGATCCGCCCAAGAAGAGATGGAATCCATCGGTAAGTGCATCAACCATGACATGACATTAGGCTTGAGTGCCAACCGGAAGTAATTGGCAATCACCTTATCATCGCGGGCCCCAGCAGCTTGCATCGTGATGGTGTAGATGCTGAGGAATTCCGACGGGTGAGTCTTGATGTTGTACTTCTCGCCAATGTCAGGCTTGAAAGTGCGGTGGGAGGGCCACTGGAACCGCCGCAGCTCACGGGTGAAAGCCGGACAACCCACCTCGTAGGGTAGGACACCGTAGCCCACCGACGCCGGGTGATCCGTAGTGGGCCCTGCCCGCCTGTCCGACTGGTGGCGCACGTCGCGTCGGCGCTCGATGGTGGTTCGAGCGTCCTCATGGGCCCACTCCCGAAGGACCTGGCGCTGATCGCTGTTGGTTCACAGGTTGGATGACGCGATGGAGACATCATCACGAGCATCATCACGACGGGTCATCGCCCGCGGCGGTCGGTGCCGAGGAGGGGAATACACCGTAGCCGCGTCGCCTTCGGCTTGGCCCCTGCTAGCAGGGGGTGGCACGACGGAGCGACGGCCCACGAGTTTAGACGGTCGCAGCTCGTCGTCGTTGGCAATGCCGACGAGGCTCCGGACGGTGGCCCTCCATTCATCAAGCTTTTTCGTCGTGGGGGGAAAGTCAAGGAGGAGCTGCGCGCGCGCCAGGGCTTCTGCTGGCATGGGTGGCGGCGAGAGTTGGCTGGACCGCGATGTGCTTCGACTCCTAACCATGTTAAAAGGAGCCTCATCAGGGCTCCGCAACCGCCCGCCACCTTCATTGGCGCCTCGGTGTGTACGCTGGCCCCCTCATCCTACGAAGGATGCATAGGGCTTTTCCCAGGGCGACGCCCTGGGCCACCAGCGGGGCGGCGCTCCTCATCATGTATGATTTGAGAGGAGCGCACCGTAGGTACTGGCGTAGGTGTCTTGGAGGTCGCCGCGCCATTGGTAGGCGGCATGATGACACCCCTGGAGGGCCCCGTGCCGCCCGCGGGGGGTCCGACGTCGTTTCTGGGGCCGCCGTCGCGTGGATCGTCGCCTGTCGCACAGGCGGCGCCGCCCACCGGGCCCGGACTGCCAGGGTGATGCGGGTGTTCATGGGCCGCGCCGCGGGTTCTCTCCGCGACTGGTCCACTACTGGACCGCACTGGCGACGGCAGTCTGGTTCCGGACGAGCCAATCGCCGTGGTCGTCTTCTTCTTAGGAACCATGGCGATGATGAACTCCTAGGCCTACCCCTAGACCAGATTCTCACAATTTGCGCCCCCTACCTGGCGTGCCAAAGATGTCGGTGGGAAATGACACCTATGGGATCACTGGAATCCCTTCTACGGTTGCGGGGCGCAGAATTGTGAGAAGAGCGGGACTAGTGGATGGCACAAAGGGGATTTACCCAGGTTCGGGCCGCAAAGATGCGTAAAACCCTACGATCCTGCTTTGGTGTTTGTATTAGTGTTCTTGAGCTCTCGGACTAGCTCTGGGTGCTGCGAGGTTCCAAAGAGCCGAATCCCTTCTCAGTATGCCATGGGCCTCCTTTTATAGGCTAAAGGGGCTGCCACAGTAGCACACATGAGGTGGAAAGTGCTACAGCACTGCGTAGTTATCGCTAGCATTACAGGATGAGACGCATTAAAGGCGGGGCTTAGGTTTCCTTCACTTTATTGGGGGACGGGGGTGAGGCCATCCCGTCCGTCGCCACCCTTGTCTTCGACACGCGCCCTGGCCAGCAATGCATGCAACACCATGTAGGCAGGCAGGCAGCTGAGGTGGCGCGGTGGTGGAGCCTCCATGAAGGTTTGCATGCTGCCATGCAGGTGCCTGCCTAGCTGGTTGGGTGAGCGGCTGTGTATGAACAGCGGTAGGAAATTGGCTGGTGCGGGCCTGGCAGTGGCCTTGCCGGGTGGCCCGGCAAGGGTCTTGCCGCGGCGCGCTGGCTTCCCCGGCAAGGATCTTGCCGGGGGGGCCTGTGGGTTCCTTCGGTGGGGATGGTTGCCTTCCTATCCTCTTCTGATCTTGATTGCTATTTATCTTCACAAACATCTGCATGCCACCACGGAGGTGCCTCCCGAACCCTGTCCCAACGCGACTGCTCAGCATTGGCAGGCTCGAAGGTGGCTCGCTCAGTGGGCGTGTGGACGAGCTGCCCCGGCAAGGATCTTGCCGGGGCTGGTGAGGCTGCCCCTGGCAAGGATCCTTGCCGGGGCTGCTGAGGCTGCCCCTGGCAAGGATCCTTGCCGGGGCAACCTGCATTGCCCGTGCGACCTTTGTGGTCTTGGTCCTTCGTCGTTTGCTTTGCTTGTCCCTATGGCTTTGGCTTTTCTTCGGCTTCCCTCTCTTGCCTTGCTCTTGCGTGGTCGCGGGAGGTGGCTCTGAATGCCCGTGCACAAGTAAAGGGGTCAAAAGCTAGGCCCCTACTTTTGTACACCGACATCGTGTCTAGCCATAAAGTCATCAAATTCATCCAAACATTGGCTAGGAAACTTAGTAGAAGGGATTTCAACATTATCATATCTATAGAGAGAATTTACCTTTACTACCTGTGTCAGGTTATCAAGACCATGTGTTTCTTCAATAGGTGGTATATTATGACCATGTATTTCTTCAACAGGAGGTAAATTCTTAACATCTTCAGCTTTAGTACCTTTTTCTCTCATAGATTCCTTTGCCTCTTGCATATCTTCAGGACTGAGAAATAGAACACCTCTCTTCTTCGGAGCTGGTTTAGGAGTTGGCTCAGGAATTGGCTCAGGAAGAGTCCAATTATTTTCATTAGTCAACATATTATTCAATAAAAATTCAGCTTGATCGATTGTTCTTTCCCTGAAAACACAACCAGCACAACTATCCAACTGGTCCTTGGAAGCATCGGTTAGTCCATTATAAAATATATCAAGTATTTCATTTTTCTTAAGAGGATGATCAGGCAAAGCATTAAGTAACCGGAGAAGCCTCCCTCAAGCTTGTGGGAGACTCTCTTCTTCAATTTGCACAAAATTATATATTTCCCTTAAGGCAGCTTGTTTCTTATGAGCAGGGAAATATTTAGCAGAGAAGTAATAAATCATATCCTGGGGACTACGCACACAACCAGGATCAAGAGAATTAAACCAAGTTTTAGCATCACCCTTTAATGAGAATGGAAATATCTTAAGGATATAGTAGTAGCGAGATTTCTCATCATTAGTGAACAGGGTGGATATATCATTCAATTTAGTAAGGTGTGCCACAACAGTTTCAGATTCATAGGCATAGAAAGGATCAGATTCAACCAAAGTAATTATCTCAGGATCGACAGAGAATTCATAATCCTTATCAGTAACAAAAATAGGTGAAGTAGCAAAAGCAGGGTCATATTTCATTCTACCATTTATCGATTTCTGTTTCAGTTTAACTAATAACTTCTTAAGATGAGATCTATCATTGCAAGCAACAAAATCTCTAGCAGTTTCTTCATCCATAACATAACCCTCGGGAACAATAGGTAATTCATATTTAGGGGGAGAACCTTCATCATCACTATCATCAATAATATCAGTTTCAAGAATTTCATTCTCTCTAACCCTAGTAAGTTGTTCATCAAGATATTCACCTAATGGCACAGTAGTATCAAGCATAGAAGTAGTTTCATCATAAGTATCATGCATAGTAGAAGTGGCATCATCAATAACATGCGACATATCACAATTAATAGCAAAAGCAGGTTTAGGTGTTGCAAGCTTACTCATAACAGAAGGAGAATCTAGTGTAGAGCTAGATGGCAGTTCCTTACCTCCCCTCGTAGTTGAGGGATAAATCTTAGTTCTTTTGTCTTTCAAGTTCCTCATAGTGACCAGCAGATATAAATCCCAAGTGACTCAAAGAATAGAGCTATGCTCCCCGGGAACGGTGCTAGAAAATAGTCTTGATAACCCACAAGTATAGGGGATCGCAACAGTTTTCGAGGGTAGAGTATTCAACCTAAATTTATTGATTCGACACAAGGGGAGCCAAAGAATATTCTCAAGTATTCGCAGTTGAGTTGTCAATTCAACCACACCTGGATAACTTAGTATCTGCAGCAAAGTATTTAGTAGAAAAGTAGTATGGAAGTAACGGTAACAGTGGCAAAGGTAATAGTAGCAATTTTGTAGTAATTGTAAGAGTAGCAATGGTAAAGTAAATAAGCAAAGCACAATATGTGAAAAGCTCGTAGGCATTGGATCAATAATGGATAATTATGTCGGATGCGATTCCTCATGTAATAGTTATAACATAGGGTGACACAGAACTAGCTCCAGTTCATCAATGTAATGTAGGCATGTATTCCGAATATAGTCATACGTGCTTATGGAAAAGAACTTGCATGACATCTTTTGTCCTACCCTCCCGTGGCAGCGGGGTCCTAGTGGAAACTAAGGGATATTAAGGCCTCCTTTTAATAGAGTACCGGACGAAAGCATTAACACTTAGTGAATACATGAGCTCCTCAAACTATGGTCATCACCGAGAATTATCCCGATTATTATCACTTCGGGGTTGTCAGATCATAACACATAATAGGTGACTATTGACTTGCAAGATAGGATTAAGAACTCACATATATTCATGAAAACATAATAGATTCAGATCGGAAATCATGGCACTCGGGACCTAGTGACAAGCATTAAGCATAGCAAAGTCATAGCAACATCAATCTCAGAACATAGTGGATACTAGGGATCAAACCCTCACAAAACTAACTTGATTACATGGTAAATCTCATCCAACCCATCACCGTCCAGCAAGCCTACGATGGAATTACTCACGCATGGGGGTGAGCATCATGAAATTGGTGATGGAGGATGGTTGATGATGACGACGACGACGAATCCCCCTCTCCGGAGCCCCGAACAGACTCCAGATCAGCCCTCCCGAGAGAGATTAGGGCTTGGCGGCGGCTCCGTATCGTAAAACGCGATGAAACTTTCTCTCTGATTTTTTTCTCCACCAAAAGCAAATATATGGAGTTGGAGATGAGGTCGGTGGACGTCCAGGGGGCCCACGAGGCAGGGGGTGCGCCCAGGGGGGAGGGGGCGCGCCCCCCACCCTCGTGGACAGGGTGTGGGCCCCTGACGCTAATTCTTTCACCAGAATTTTTTTATTAATTCTGAAAAGTTGCTCCGTAGATGTTCAGGTCATTCCGAGAACTTTTATTTCTGCACAAAAATAACACCATGGCAGTTCTGCTGAAAACAACGTCAGTCCGGGTTAGTTCCATTCAAATCATGCAAGTTAGAGTCCAAAACAAGGGCAAAAGTGTTTGGAAAAGTAGATACGACAGAGACGTATTACCAGCCCCCGCGCGCTCATCACAGGGAGAGGTTGATCGGTCGGCCTAGCGGCCATCCTGAGGTTGGTGCAGCCCGGAGGCGCCCTCGGTTGTTTATTCACCAGCGCGGAGCATGGTGCTTCCATTTTTGCATGGGCATAGTCGCTCCTCGGCCATGTCGTCCACCAGCGCGGAGCATGGGGCTTCCACTAGTGCGTCGGTGGGAGCTCCCTCTTGAGGGGGTAGACTCCGGGGTGTGTACAGCCCCATCCTGACACATGGCTAGCACGACAAGACTGGAAGAGGTGTATACGGGCACCCGTGAGCCAGCGCGGGACTCATGAGGCCCTACCTCAAGGCGGGTTGCGTCTAAATTTCTGGTTCAGAACATTTGTGAGGGCCCTGCGAGATGTTTAGGTTGCCTACACTGAGTGAATCTCCGGAGGACATCGCATGAGAAGGCCAAACACCAACGATCGCAGGAGGTGACGTGAATGGGTCCGACCTGCCAGATAGAGCTCAACCGTTGGGTTTATCGACGCTCCAGGGGCGGACCCGAGCATAGACGCCATGCCCAATTTTCTCATGCAACAATCCCAAGGAAAGGCAACCGGCGTGCGGCTCCCGCAGCGGCAAGGCACCAGGTCGTGCGCCCTAACTCATCCACTCTCGATTAGCTCATGCGAGAACAAGGCACCAAGAACCATGGGAGGCGACATACACGAGAGCTGGCCCATGAGACAGAGCTTGGCTACTTGGGTTTAGCAACACTGCAGGGACGAACCCAAGCACAGACGTCATGCCAGTCCTTAATCATGAGGCGGCCGTGGGGCGGGTTTGTGAGGGCGCATGACATTCATGGTGGCGAAGCACCAGACATGCAGGTGATAATATATAAAGCAACTCATGAAGGAGTAAGGCCATTTCTGATATATGCGCAAAACGATACATGCTGCAGGGACGGACCCGTACAACTTGAGGATAATGTAGCCCAAGGGGCACCCTCAACTGAACAAATAAAAAAGTCACCTGGCACCATCGTTGTAGAGGCATTGGAGAAGCTGAAGACACGGAGAAGCTGAAGAGGCGTGCTATAGAAGTCGCTCCTCGCGAGTCGGCAGACTCCTGAGTCCCGGGGGGGCTTTGGAGGTCTGGGGCTCGTGAGCTTTCTGCACCTCCGTCAAGATTGCATGGCACCTGGCGTCGTGAGCTGCCAGAATGCGATGCATGTAGCGTTGGTGCGAGGCAGCTACGTCTGGAAGGCCAAACAGCATGCGAACATAACTGTGGGGCGGCCCCACACCAGCCAACGTGGGACGACCAGAAGAGCTCCTGAGAAGCAACCCTGTTGAGGCATGGGATGTTGACGCAGACGTGTAGCTTGCCGCCCACGTCGGGGGCGGTAGCTGCAAGAGATGACACGGGGCGGCGCTCGCCACGCATGACTCGTGCCTCCTGAAGCTCCTCGATTGCCTTGGTGATGAACTCTTGAGTGCCTGGCGCCTCGGGCCTTGCGCCTTCCTTATGGAAGCATGCATCAAAACATGCCTCCACATGGTGCCCGAATTCTTCCCTCATGACACTGGCTAGGTCAGAGGCCCTCCAGGCGAGAGCCCTTGAGCCCGTCCTGAGAGGGGTGCTGGGAGCGCCTTTCTATGCGAGAGAGGAAGGCACCCTAGCAGTGGGCGCAAGGCCTAAGGCACGATCGTTGGACGCCCCAGCCTCCTGACGGCCCCTGAGGAGGAGCTGCTTCTTCTTCTTGGGGACGGTCTCAAGAGGTCGGATGGCACCCTCGTCATCTGAGTTCTCGACTGTTGTGGCCTGGTAGGCGCGCTCGAGGGAGCACACTGCATCCTTCTTGTTGGGGATATAGCTCCGAGGTGTGACACGCCCAGGAGGGGCCGGGTTACACCGTTTGCGGTTTAATATGAAGAAGGTCCATGGAGGCCCAAAGTGTGAAGACGGTGGCTCTTAGAAGCAGGCTTGGTAAAAGCCCAAGACCCTGGCCTATGAACCGCCGTATGATGACTTGCCATGTAAGGTATAGCTAGTTAGAAACTGAGCCGGTCACTTTGTGTGAGCCAGCCGGGACTTTGTAAGCCTCTGGGTCTCAACCTGTGTATATAAAGGTGAGACTCGGCAACGGGTTAACTCAAGATTAAAGCAATCGAGAACTAGGTCAAGCATATTCACTCCCTTGTAATCGACACTCAAGAAATACAACTAGAAGAAGGATGTAGGATTTTACCTCCACTGTGAGGGACCGAACCTGGGTAAACTCTTTGTATCTTTTGTCCCATTCAACCCCTTCAAGCTAACTACACTGCAATGGCTCCACACCTAAGTCCTTTCGCTAGGATATCTATCGTGACAAATCGACGACAGTTGGCACCCACCATGGGGCTCTCGCACGGTGGTTTCGAGTTCTTGAAGGGCAACTTCTCAGGGATCAAGGGATACACCATGGGCCAGATGACCAAGAGACGCTGCGGCAAGATCTACATTGACGATGCTTGCTGGGGTCCTGAGGCCGATTCAATCGAGTATGGGTATTGGGTCCCCTTCGCCGGAATTCACGTTTTCATCGGCAAGATCGGCGAGTCGTTGCCTGAGCTGGACGCCTGCACCGACACCATTGAGACGGTTCGGCGTTCGCAACCCGCCAATGTCCAACCCGCCTGGAAGCACACTTTTGTCGGTTTTGTTCATGGGGAGGATCTCGAGGAAGGCTCTATGTCTAGTGGAGAGACAACCATCTATTGAGGTGATGAGTCATCAACCGGCGGAACCGAGTCAATCTATCAACTACAAGACGGTGGGCTTGGGGGCTACTCCGATGGTGACAGTATTCTGGAGTCCTATGAGTCGCGGAGAAGGGTTGCTATCTTCATGGCCGGTACGCAACATATGTTGAACTCCTCAACTGCTGCAGCTATGACCTCCGGTTCAACGGCTGCCGCGACGGCCAAGGCGAGTGGCTCTGCGTGCCCTCCGGCTCAGGTCTTATCCGAGATCTTGGATGCTTTGGCGTCTCTGTTAGCCGCAAAAGTGACTTCGGCGACTCAAGCACAACATAATGTGGAGGTTGAGAAGATGCGAGATGAGGTAGCCCAGGCTTGAGAGGAGCTTAATGTAGAGAATGCCTGGATGGCAACAGAGCGAGCCGCCTTGGAGGCTGAGACACAGCGGATACGTGCGGAGGTCTTTTGTTTGAGTCTGGACTAGAGCGCATCAAACGCTGTCCTACAGAGGAGGCACCAGAGCCATTTGCCTCCAGAGTTTGAGGGAAGGAATCTCTTTACTACGCTCGGCGCATGGCCAAGTAACCTGCCCGGTGCGACCCGGGCCGCCGAGGTGCCTGTGACTGGAGCAGTGACTCAGCCCCGTGTAACAGACCCGTGTCATATAGATTTAACCACGCCTCAGCGAGTATCAACACCTCTGGGTCATTACTCCAACCCGCTGAATAACATGATTGCCGCGACTTCACGGCTGGTGGCTCTTCCCATTGAAGGCGAGTCTCCTGTTGCGATAGAGGCCCGAAACACTGTGGAACTTCTTCAGACGGTAGTAGCTCAGCAGGCGGCTTACTCCTATAGCCGCGAGCGAATACATTCAACTCTACGTAAGAGCCGAAGCTACAGCCAGCGTGTTGAGTCACTGGCAGTTTCCAGCAGTGAACGACATCGTAAAACACCCCATGGGCATAACCTGCCCCGTGGTGATAATAATGTTTAGGCCCTGACAGATCAGGCTAGAGCAAGTCAAGAGGCAGAGCCGGTAGCTCAGTTAGCAGCTCATCAACAACCTCAGTTAAACCCCTATGTGTTTATAGAAGTCGGGGTGACCTCTAGGTTAGTTGGAGTGCCCTGTCTAGTGTCGGCTCTGCGAAACGAGCGTCTGCCCAAAGATTTTAAGGGTCCTCATAAGGTGCCTAATTACACATCTGGTCAACCACCTGAGGGGTTGGATTGAGAGCTATGAGCTGGCCATGGAGATGCTAGATGTTAACGATGCTATATGTGCCAGGTACTTCACCATGATGCTGGATGGGCCGGCTCGAACTTGGCTGAAGGGGTTACCTGCCAACTCCATCAATTCATGGGCTGAGTTGAAGGCACGTTTTGTTCAGAATTTCAAAGACACATGCAAGCAGCCTCTGTCGATCATCGACCTAGATGCTGGTGTCCAGCGCGAGGATGAGTCGGCCCACCACTGGTACACCGGGTCTTGACTGTTATTCGCTCATCAGATAGCATCAACGCCAGTTCTGCTGTTCTCATTCTAGAGAAAAATTGTTGTTTTATCCCCCTCAAGTAGATGTTAGGTTGGCTTAATTGTCACTGCAATGACATGGGAGAGCTCATGGCGGCTCTCATCAAATACGCCGACTCAGACAACACAAAGGACCCTGGGTCCTATGAGGAGAAGTCTAGCAAGGGGAAGAAGAACGACAATGGAAAAGGATAGGAGCAAAACGTGTCAGGGCAGAATCAAGGCAATAATGGTAAGCGCAAGCAAACTGACGGCGGGTCAGATTTTGTGGCCAACAGTAATGCACAGAATAATAATCAGCGTCGTAAGGGAAAGTCACCTCAGTATAGAGGGCCAAAGCTTAACCTCGAGGCAATGTTAAAGAGCCTTGTCCGAAGCACAGTTTTCTGAACAGCCCTTCAGGTCATTTGTGGAAGGATTGTCAAATCATGAAGGAATATAAGAACTCCAGTTTTCATCAGGACCATAATAACAATAATGGCCCGCATGGCGGGTCAGGATCCGGCTCTCATGGCCCTGGCTTTGGGGGCGTCGGCTCAACCTCTGGATATTAGGGACAAGGTAACTAGAGTGGTTATAATCAACAACCCAGTCAGAATAACCAGCAATAGTAGTGAGGGTATTAGAGTACTCCAAAGCAGCTTAACAGTGGCCAATATCATGTTTTCACCACAAGCCTTTGCAAGCGAGAGCAGAAGGTTCATAAGCATGCAGTTAATATAGTTGAGCCGGTTGTGCCTCGATAGTTATGGTGGTTAGAGCAGCCAATCATATGGAGCCGTGAGGATCACCCGCCCCGGGTTGATAATCCGGGCTAGCTCGTGTCAGTGGTAGCCCCTCAAGTTGGGGTTATAAGTTTACTAGAGTGCTCATGGATGGAGGTAGCATCATCAATATCCTTTATTATGATACTTTTCGCCATATGCATTTGACTGACAAACATCTTAAGCCATCTTCTATAGTTTTTTGCGGCGTGTTACCTAGTAAATCGGCATACCCAGTTGGTAAGATTGCCTTGGAATTCGCTTTTGGTGATGACCATGGTTACAGGGCAGAGATGTTGTGGTTTGAGGTGGTCAAAATTAAGAGCCTTTATCATGCTTTGTTTGATGGACGGCTTATGCCAAACTTATGGCACGGCCTTGTTATGTGTATCTACAGCTTAAGATGGCAGGACATAAAGGTACCATTACGGTTCATGGTAATAGAAAGATTGCTTTGGAGTGCGAGGAAGGTGATGCGGCTTACACTGAGTCTGCTTGTGCTACAGAGGAACTTAAGTTTTATAAAGATAATGTGGACCCGGCTGACATGACTCCATTGAAGAAGCCAACCACAAAGGAACACCCTTTGTTGAAGTTTAATTCGAAGGATGATACTAAACACATTGACTTTGTCCCTGGCGACTCATCTCAATAGTTTACCATTACTGCTAACATGGATCTGAAATAGGAAAGCATGCTCATCGAGTTCATCCGTGAGAACTAGGACATCTTTCCATGGAAGCCTTCAGACATGCCGGGTGTACTGAGAGAACTCGCTGAGCACACTCTCAATATTGATCCTAAATTTAAGCCGGTCAAGCAATTCCTTCGTCGTTTTAATGAAGAGAGACATAAGGCCATTGGACAAGAGGTGGCCCAGCTCTTGGCGGCCGGGTTCATCATTGAAGTTTTTCACCCTGAGTGGTTCGCTAACCCAGTGCTGGTACTTAAGAAAAATGGCACTTGGCGCATGTGTGTGGATTATACAGGCCTCAATAATGCTTGTGCAGCTGATCCCTTTTCTCTTCCCCGTATCGATCAGGTCATAGATGCCACAGCGGGTTGTGAGCATTTGTGTTTCTTGGATGCTTATTCTGGTTAGCATTAGATCAAGATGGCAGTCAAAGACCAAGAGATGACGACTTTTATCACACCTTTTGGAGCTTTCTGCTATATGTCTATGCCTTTTGGGCTCAAAAGTGCCAAGGCAACTTATCAGCATTGTGTCCAGAACTGTTTCCATACTCAGATTGGATGCAATGTTCATGCTTATGTGGATGATATCATTGTGAAGTCTAGAAAGAAGGAGACTCTGTTGTATGATCTGAAGGAGACCTTTGATAATCTTCGGGTCTACAAAATGATGCTTAACCCGGCCAAATGTATCTTTGGTGTGCCTGCATGTAAGCTCTTGGGTGTTTTGGTCTCTAAAAGAGGTATTAAAGATAACCCAGAGAAAATCAAAGCTATTACTTCGTTGGCTAAGCCGGTGAGTGTCAATGATGTCCAGTGTTTGGCAGGTCGTATTGCAGCTTTAAGCCGGTTTATAAGCCGCCTGGGAGAGAAGGCTATTCCTCTATACCAGATGATGAAGAAAATAGATTGTTTTGTCTGGAGTAATGCTGCTAATGAGGTGTTTCAGGCGCTTAAAAAATAGTTAGCTAAGCCACCGGTTCTTGTAGCTCCCATTGAGAAAGAACCATTGCTCTTATATGTGGCAGCCAACAGCAGAGTTGTCAGCGTGGCGGTTGTAGTTGAAAGAAAAGAGACGCGTAAGGAGTATCCAGTCCAAAGGCCAGCTTATTATGTCAGTGAGGTTTTAATTGAGTCTAAGCAGCGATACCCGCATTGGCATAAACTGGCGTATGGGGTGTTCATGGCCAGTCGCAAATTGAAGCATTATTTTCTTGGTCATCCCATTACTGTGGTCAGCTGATATGTCTCCAATGT
This sequence comes from Triticum dicoccoides, assembly GCF_002162155.2. Taxonomy (NCBI): domain Eukaryota; kingdom Viridiplantae; phylum Streptophyta; class Magnoliopsida; order Poales; family Poaceae; genus Triticum; species Triticum dicoccoides. Next base: position 460,681,432 of record NC_041393.1, read on the forward strand.
ATCTATAATTTTTTATTGTTCCATGCTATTATATTATCTGTTTTGGATGTTTAATGGGCTTTAATATATTCTTTTATTATTTGGGACTAACCTATTAACCGGAGGCCCAGTGCCAGTTTATGTTTTTTTTGCCTATTTTAGAGTTTTGCAGAAAAGGAATACCAAATGGAGTCCAAACGGAATGAAACCTTCGCGATGATCTTTCTTGGACCGAAAGCAAACCAGAAGACTTGGAGTTGAAGTCAGAGACGTAACAAGGTGTCCTCGAGGCAGGAGGGCATGCCCAGGAGGGGTAGGTGCGCCCCCACCCTCGTGGGCCTCTCGTAGCTCCACCGATGTACTTCTTTCGCCTATAGATAATCTTATACCCTAAAAACATCAGGGGGGAGCCACGAAACCACTTTTCCACCGCCACAACCTTCTGTACCCATGAGAACCCATCTTGGGGCCTTTTCCGGCGATCTGCCGGAGGGGGAATCAATCACGGAGAGCTTCTACATCAACACCATTGCCTCTCCGATGAAGCGTGAGTAGTTTACGACAGACCTTCAGGTCCATAGTTATTAGCTAGATGGCTTCTTCTCTCTCTTTGATTCTCAACACAAAGTTCTCCTCGATGTTCTTGGAGATCTATTCGATATAATATTCTTTTGCGGTGTGTTTGCCGAGATCCGATGAATTGTGGGTTTATGAACAAAATTATCTATGGATATTATTTGGTTCTTCTTTGAATTCTTATATGCATGATTTGATATCTTTGCAAGTCTCTTCGAATTATCAGTTTAGTTTGGCCTACTAGATTGATCTTTCTTGCCATGGGAGAAATGCTTAGCTTTGGGTTCAATCTTGGGGTCTCCTTTCCCAGTGACAGTAGGGGCAGCAATGCACGTATTGTATTGTTGCCATCGAGGATAAAAAGATGGGGTTTATATCATATTGCTTGAGTTTATCCTTCTACATCTTGTCATCTTGCTTAATGCGTTACTCCGTTCTTATGAACTTAATACTCTAGATGCATGCTGGATAGCGGTCGATGTGTGGAGTAATAGTAGTACATGCAGAATCGTTTCGGTCTACTTGACACGGACGTGATGCCTATGTTCAGGATAAATGCCTTAGATGTCATCATAAGTATGCGCTTTTCTATCAATTGCTCGGCAGTAATTTGTCCACCCACCGTAATACATGCTATCTCTAGAGAAGCCACTAGTGAAACCTATGGCCCCGGGTCTCTTTTCCATTATATTGCATCTCTTTTCCATATTACCGAATCTCGTTTACTATTTTGCAATCTTTACTTTGCAATATATACAACAAAAATACCAAAAATATTTACTTTATTATCACTATCAGATCTCACTTTTGCGAGTGAACGTGAAGGGATTGACAACCCCTTTATCACGTTGCTTGCAAGTTCTTGATTGTTTGTGCAGGTATTCGGTGACATGTGCGTCGTCTCCTACTGGATTGATTCCTTGGTTCTCAAAACCTGGGGGAAATACTAATGCTACTTTGCTGCATCACCCTTTCCACTTCAAGGGAAAACAAACGCAAGCTCTAGATGTAGCAAGAAGGATTTCTGGCGCTCGTCAAGTCAAGCCATACCAAGTACCCATTATAAACTCTTCTCCCTTGCATCACATTATTTGCCATTTGCCTCTCATTTTCCTCTCCCCCACTTCTAAAATGATTTTTAAAACCTTTGCCTTTTCTTTGCCTTCTTCCCGTATGTCTTTTGTTTCTGTTTCCATGTGCCTTCTATTTGCTTGCATCTTTGCTTGCTAAAAATCCATTGCTATGAATCCACTTAAAGTGTTCTACTTGGATCATCTTCGATCCTTGTGCTCTCGTGCTGAAACCCCAACTAGCCTAGTTGATGGGAAATCTTTAGATGAGGATGCTCATTTTGTGCGTCACCATTTGTCTGAAAAATGGAGACTCTTCTGGGATCAAATAAACAGATTGCTGTGTTATGCTTGAAATCTTTGTGAAATTTATGATTTTACTTGTTGCTCTAAGAACCCTAAAAAACACCTTCCCTACCTATGTGAGTTTAATGATAATGAAATCTTATCTTCTTATGAAAAGGGTGTTTATAGTTACTATGATATCGAACAAATTGAAGAATTTGTGCTTTTAAGGGTGCTTATGAAGTTGCTTCTTTGATTGAAAAGTATGATATTACTCTCTATGAATCTGAAATTTTTGATATACTTAGATATTGCTATGAAAACTATGCTCATAATGTCTATGTCAAAGAATTTATTGAGAGAATGACCGTTGCTTTCGAGGAAAATAATGATATGCATGAATCTATAGATAATGATGATTCTGATGATTTGATTGAAATATCCCTTGATGGACATGATGCTTGCTATTCTTGTGGCCATGGTGCCAATATTTATGAAGATGCATTTGCTATAGTTCCTTATGTTAAACATGAGATCGTTGCTATCGCACCCATACTTGATAGTTCCTTCGATGAAAAGCATGATTGCAATAATCTTATTATAAATTCTCTTAATGTCAATTGTGTTAATGATATGCAAAACGTCAAGCTTGGGGATGCTAGTTTTTCTATGACTACTATTTGTTGCAATGATCATGTTTGGGGTGATTCTTCTTATGATCTTGAAAATTTATTTAAGCACCATGATGAATATGAGATTGATAATAGTGTTTGCAATATTGTTGAAAGTGGGTTTGGAAGAGTGTCAACTTTAGATCCCACATGTAATTATTATGAGAGAGGAAAATATGGCTGTAGAAATTTTCATGTTACTAAATTACCTCCCGTTATGTTGAGAATGCTATTGTTTCTTTCCGCTTCCTTGCATATGCTATTGCTTGCTATGATAATTTGTTTGCCTATAAGATGCCTATGAATAGGAAGTATGTTATACTTAGATGTGTTTGTCACATTTTTCATGATGCTCTATTTGTGCTTCATTCTTGTCTTTTATGTGAGCATCATCGAAATCTCAATGCCTAGCTAGGGGCGTTAAACGATAGCGCTTGTTGGGAGGCAACCCAATTTTATTTTTGTTCTTTGATTTTTGATCCTGTTTAGTAAAAAATAATTCATCTAGATTCTGTTTAGATGTGTTTTTATGTTTTAATTAGTGTTTGTGCCAAGTAGAACGTTTGGCAAGACTTGGGTGAAGTCTTTGCGATCTTGATGCAAAAAAACAGAAACTTTTGCGCTCACGAGAATAGCTGTCATTTTTTACAGAAGAGTGATTTTAGTTTGATTATTTTTGCAGATGATTAATAGACAAATTCCTCACGTCAACCAATTTATTTCGGAATTTTAGGAGTTATAGAAGTATTCGAAAGTTACAGATTGCTACAGACTGTTCTGTTTTTGACAGATTCTGTTTTTCGTGTGTTGTTTGCTTTTTTTATGAATCTATGAGTAGTATCGGGGGAGTATGAACCATAGAGAAGTTGGAATATAGTAGGTTTGACACCAGAGCAGCTCGCCCTTGTAAATTTTCGCGCTTGGCCTTTGTTGCTTCTCTTCCCAGACTCCGCGCGCAGATCTGGTGCTAGTGCCTCGCCCTCTTCCCGGCTTCCACCATGGCTCCGCAGCAGACGAAAAAGAAAGGGAAGTCACACGCACCGGCTGGACCCCCGCCGGCCTTGGAGCCAGACCATGAGTGGTCAACGGTGATCAATCAGGAAGGGCTGGACAAAGTTCGTCCTGCTCTCGCAGCTGATTCAAACGGGGGGAAGGTGACGGCCGTCCGGCCTGCGTCTTGGCTTGTGGGTGACATGAGTGCCATCGAGATCCCCATCTGTATCCATGCTCTCTTCGCGGGTTTGATTCCCCCTTTCTCTCCTTTCTTCAATGCCATAATTTCACACTACCAAATCCACCTGCTGCACTTGGATCCCCGCTCCATCATCCTCCTCGCTGTCTTCGCCTTCCTTTGTGAGGCCATGGTAGGCATTCCTTCTTCCGTGGCCCTGTTTCGCCATTTCTTCTTGCTCCGGCTTCTCAACGCCCGCCAATGCTCGGGGTGCGTGACCTTTGAAGCTGTGGCGGTGACTGTTGGCTCGGGGATTGACTTCGAGCTTTCGCATGCCGCGAAGGGGTTCCAGAAGCAGTGGTTGCTTGTTGATGCCGGTACGCGCAGCCCCCTTCTTCTGACCCCTCGAGCGCTGGCCACGCCCAGCTCTGGATGGGGGCATGATAAGCTCGCCAACCGGCATCTTGCTTGCGTCTGGAAAAGGTTGGCTAGGCTGGAGAAGCTGGAGGTGACGACGCCGATGGTTGTGAAGAAATTCGTCAGGTAGCGCGTTGCCCCTCTCGAGCACCATTCTCGCCCGATGTGGGACCTTGCCGGCGCCGAGGATTCCATGAGGCTACAGAAGCCGTCGCTGCCCTCCAAGACCCTGAGCATGGTGCTCGAGCTCCTGACGGGCGAATCCAAACCCGTTGATCTTCCAAGAAATGCCTGCCTCCTCAACCAATGCTCGAACAAGGTGGCCTTCGTGGGGCAGATGCCCTTATTCAACGAGTGGGGGTTACGCCCGGAGGGCCTCGAGGGGCCTTGTGAGAATCCTGTCCTGTGGATCCCCTGCTGCTTGACCCTGTGGTGCGCACCCCAAGTGTGGAAGCAGGGAGGTGCATGCCGCCAGCCACTGCTGAAGGGACCACCGGAGATCTTGAACCACTGGGGGCTGTAAAAGCTGGGACTCCTGAGACCCTAAAGAGGGCCACTTCTATGTTGGTGCAACCCAACGCTCCGGAGGCAGCGGCTCCCGAAGTTCGAGGCGATAGTTCTGAGGTGGCTGCTGGTGGTGGGGCGCCCGCTAGCGACTCCGGGGCTGCCACCCAGGAAACCTTGCCAAGTGTTTCTCCCGAGGCCATCGCCCTAGGTGCCCCACCAAGCGCTCCTCCTCCCGAGGACCGCCCTTCGATGCCCGACCGGCCCCGCGTGAATCTTGAATCGCTCAGCAAGAGCAAGGGATCTCCGTGCGGTAGTGGCAGCGCCCACTGAGGGAGTCCTAGATAAGGGGGTATCCGGACAGCCGGACTGTATACTTTGGCCGGACTGTTGGACTATGAAGATACAAGATAGAAGACTTCGTCCCGTGTCTGGATGGGACTCTCCTTGGCATGGAAGGCAAGCTTGGCGATTCGGATGTAGATCTCCTCCTCTGTAAACCGACTCTGTGTAACCCTAGCCCCCTCCGGTGTCTATATAAACCGGAGGGTTTAGTCCATAGGACACAACAACAATCATACCATAGGCTAGCTTCTAGGGTTTAGCCTCTCTGATATCGTGGTAGATCAACTCTTGTAATACTCATATCATCAAGATCAATAAAGCAGGAAGTAGGGTATTACCTCCATCGAGAGGGCCCGAACCTGGGTAAACATCGTGTCCCCAGCCTCCTGTTACCATTAGCCTTAGACGCACAGTTTGGGACCCCCTACCCGAGATCCACCGGTTTTGACACTGACATTGGTGCTTTCATTGAGAGTTCCTCTGTGTCGTCGCAATAAGGCTTGATGGCTTGTCTCGTTGTCAAAGAATACATCACCTCCGGGGGAGCCCTGGCTTTAGGCCAAACTCTCCGGCTGGGCGGCTTTGTTATGACCGCCCGATCGGCTGTTGCCCTGACTATGACTTCTCAGGTCATTAAAAATAGCTTCCATGTTGATTCGGAATTTGTCGAACAGATGGACGCAGTGGAGCTCTTCTCCCTCAACGAGCTCTTGGATCGCATCGCCGCCCTGGGCGTCGCTACGGACTATGATCGGATCGGTCTTAAGCCTGATCAAAGGGAGATTTACTCTCCACCAGTCACCCATGAGATAGCGGTAGTGGAAGAGCATCATCCTAATTCTCCCTCGAGTTTGAGGACGAACTATGTCCGGATTTCCAAGCTCTTCGAGCCAGACACCCGCTCACGGGAGGACATGACCCCGGTCCCAGACTCAGGATCGGGGGGCAGGCCGAAGAAATCGGGCAACGCCCCAGAACCCGAGCCGTTAAGCTCGGAAGGTTCTTTGCCCCCAGGTCCCAGATCGGGTCAGGATTCGGATTCAAATCCGCCCACCCACCTATCCAATCTTTCCCATATCAGACAAGAGTGCCAAGAAACAATACATCACTACTGGGCCAGATTCCTCCTTGTGATAAACAGGGTCAAGGACTGTCGCGAGGTAGACGCAATCTCCCTCTTTTGCAAAAATTGCACGGACAAAGGGATTCTGAATGCTATAAGTCACCATGATATAGTACACTTCGCTGACTTAGCGGACATAGTGCAAAAGTACTGCGTGATGGAAAGCGCCTGGAAAACCCAAACAAGTTTCTGGGACAATCCGGCTCTAGCCAAATCCTCTGTCCGAACTAAAAGGGTAAACTCTCGTAAGTCACCCGATTCAAGTACCAAAAAAATAAAGCCCGCCGCAAGGCGTGGAACCGTATTGGAAGAATGGCTAAACGGGTCGTGCAAGATTCACAGCACACCGGATACTACGCCAATGCATAGCCTTAGAGCATGTTGGATACTCCGGCAGGTAGCAAAAAGCGGCAAGGATCTCCTCATAAAACATCCCGCTAGAGACACCAATACGGTAATGGCCGTCTTCGAGACTTTCGCCTCAAATAATAGGCGCAAGCGAGCTCAGCGCAGCCTCTCAGAAGTTTGCCACGTGGCAACAATAAACCCATGGAACGACACAGCTATAACCTACAATGCCAGTGACGAACCCCAATTCCGGACAGTTCGAGCACCAGCTGCTTTGTTCCTTAGCCCAATCGTGGATGGCTTCAGGCTTACTAAAGTGCTCATGGACGGTGGAAGCGGACTAAACCTCATCTATGAGGAAACCCTTAACAAGATGGAAATTGACAAGAGCCGCATTGAACGAAGCAACACGACCTTCAGGGGAATCATCCCGAGTCGAGAGGCACAATGCGCGGGAAAAATCACACTGGATGTGGTATTCGGCACGCCGGAGAATTATAGGTCCGAAGAAATTACATTCCAAGTAGCCCCATTCAGCAGCGGATACCACACCCTCTTGGGGTGGGACGCATTCACGAGTTTTCAGGTTATACCCCATTAAGGGTACATGAAGCTCAAAATGCTCGGGCCCAACGGAATCATCACTCTAGCTAGTGATCCGAATGTCGCACTCCGCGTCGAAAATAAAACTGCTGCCCTCGCTCTGGAGGCATTATCAGAAGCCCTCGCGGCCGAAGAACTGACAACACTGCGGGCAACAGTGGACAAAGATGACATGATACTCGACAAGCGACCTAAATCCACCTCCTTCAAACTAGCAGACGAGATAGTCAAATTCTAGGTCCACCCGACGGACCCTTCGAAGATAGCTTCCATAGGGACACATCTGAACCCCACAATAGACGCCGCACTACAAGACTTCTTATGCGAAAATTCGGATATTTTCGCCTGGCATCCTTCAGACATGCTGGGCATCCCACGCAGGCTGGCCGAACACAGCCTCAATATACTGAAAGGATCCAAGCCAGTCAAGCGGACTCTTAGATGCTTCTTAGAGCCTAAGCGGCAAGCCATGGGAGAAGAGCTAGCCACGCTACTTGAGGCCGGATTCATGAGAGACATCAAACATCCGGATTGGCTAGCAAACTTGGTAATGGTACCAAAAAAGGACAAATCTTGGCGCTTGTGTGTCGATTTCAAAGACCTCAATAAAGCTTGCCCTAAGGATCCCTTCTCCCCCCCCCCCTCGCATTGATCAGATAATCGATGCCACCGCAGGACACGACTCATTGTGTTTCCTCGACGCATACTCCGGATACCATCAAATAAAGATGGTGGAGTCCGACCAGGCTGCAATAGCCTTCATCACTCCGTACAGCCCTTCTGTTTCAACACCATGCCCTTCGGGCTCAAAAATGCCGACGCAACCTATCAACGCATGATTCAGACATGCCTGGAAAAACAAGTCGGCAAGACAGTGGAGGCCTACGTAGACGACGTGGTCATCAAAACAAGACACATCAAAACTTTAATAGATGACTTGAGGCTTACGTTTGATAATCTCCGAACATACGACATCAAGCTCAACCCGGAGAAGTGTGTCTTCGGAGTACCCTCCGGAAAATTGCTCGGCTTCAACGTTTCCAATAGAGGAATTGAAGCCAATCCGGAAAAAATCCGAGCTCTGTCACAGTTGGATATCCCAACAGACCTCAAGCAGATCCAGAAATTAACTAGATGTGTGGCTGCCTTAAGCCTCTTTATCTCCCGCTTAGGAGAAAAGGCACTACCCCTGTATCGCCTTCTTCGACGCACCGAACACTTCGAGTGGACGGATGCGGCCATGGATAGACTAGAAGAAATAAAGGCACTCTTGGCCACCAACCCAGTCCTGACCGCGCCAAACATTGGCGAACCCATGCTATTATACATAGCCACAACAAACCAAGTTGTGAGCGCAGTGCTCGTCATCGAACGAGAGGCAGACAGACACAAGTTCTCGCTCCAAAAGCCGGTATATTACGTGTCCACTGTCCTCACTCCATGTAAATCTCGGTACCCACACTATCAAAAGATAGCGTATGCGGTCTTCATGGCATCCCGGAAACTACGACACTACTTTCAAGGGTGTTCGATCACGGTGGCCTCCGAAGTTCCACTCAATGACATAATAAATAACCGCAACGCAACAGGCTGAATTGCTAAATGAGCTATTGAGCTCCTTCCGTTCTACATAACATACAAACCACGGCGGGCCATTAAGTCGCAAGTACTGGCTGACTTCATCGCCGAATGGACAGAAGCCGAACTCCCTAAAGTGTATGGCGCGTACTCAAATTGGATCATGCATTTCGACGGCTCCAAAATGCTGGCCAGATTGGGAGCGGGTGTTGTCCTGACATCCCCCACCGGAGACACGGTGCTGTGCGTCCTCCAAATATTATACAGAGACTCCAACAATGCAGCCGAATACGAGGCAATGTTGCATGGTCTTCGGATGACAGTCACCATGGGCACTCAATGCCTCAAAGTGTGCGGGGACTCGAACCTCGCAATATCTCAGGTAAATGGAGACTTTGACGCCAAGGATCCGAAAATGGCGGCCTATCGCAATGCCGTCCTCAAAATGTCATCCCAATTCGAGGGGCTCGAATTCCACCATGTGGTCAGAGAAAATACCCAAGCGGCCGATATACTCGCTCGCACCGGCGCTAGACGCGACCCCGTCCCACCTAATATTTTCTTAGAAAGGTTGTTCAAGCTATCCGTGGCATGGGAAGGGGAGTCCGGCATCATTAGTCCGGCTCTGAACACAACGCCATATTCTGAACCTTCTGACGTAATCGGAGGCTCTGCCACCGAAATAACATCTTCGGCCCACGAAATAATGGTTGTCATCGCCCCGTGGACCGAGCCCTTCTTGGCCTACCTTAATAGGCAAGAGCTCCCCGAGGACCAAAATGAGGCACGTTGTATTGTGCAATGCTCTAAAGCCTACAAAGTCCATGGGGGAGAACTCTACAAGAAGAGCGCCACCGGAGTGCTCCAACGATGCATCTCCAAAGAGGAATGGCGGCAGCTCTTAGCCGAAATCCATTCAGGACTAGGCGGGCACCACGCGGCAGCCCAAGCTCTTGTAAGCAAGGCCTTTCGGACAGGATTCTACTGGCCGACAGCCCAGCCAGACGCACAGGACCTTGTCCAACATTGCGCTGGTTGTCAACTATTTGCCAATCAGAGCCATATGCCCCCTACCGCTTTCCAAACGATCCCCATAACTTGGCCCTTCGCGGTCTGGGGGCTGGATATGGTGGGACCCCTTAAAGGGGTAAGCCATAAGAAAAAATACCTATTGGTCATGGTGGACAAGTTCGCCAAATGGATTGAAGCCAAACCAGTTAAAACGGCCGAATCTGGACCAGTGATAGACTTCATATCGTAGGTTGTACACCGTTACGGTGTCCCCCATAGTATCATCACTGACAATGGCTCGAATTTTACAATCGAGGAGGTGCAAGCCTGGTGTGGCAAAATGGGCATTAAGGTCGACTACGCCTCTGTCTATCACCCCCAAACAAACGGTCAGGTCGAACGTGCAAATGGTCTTATTATAAGCGGCATCAAACCTAGACTAGTGCGATCCTTGAAGGAATCAGACACGCATTGGGTCGAGGAACTCGACTCCGTACTCTGGGGGCTGCGGACCACGCCGAATCACACCACCGGATTCACACCATTTTCACAGTGTACGGCGCAGAAACAATGCTGCCCTGCGATATAATTCATGACTCACCTCGTGTGCGCATGTATGAAGAGAAGGAAGCCGAGCTAGACCGGCAGGACAACTTAGATGCTTTGGAGGAGGAACGTGATGTCGCTAAAGCCCGTTCCGCATTCTATCAGCAACAAGCTCGAAGGTATCATAGCAAAGAAGTATGGGCCAAAACTTATAACATTGGAGAACTCATTCTACACCTACATGAGAAGAAGAAGGACAAGCTCAAACCTAAGTGTGAGGGTCCCTTCATCATTGATAAAGTTCTCACCGGAGGAGCGTACCGTCTGCGCAGTGCATCTGATAACAGACTCAAGCCGAACCCATGGAACGCAGCCAGACTTCAGAGATTCTATGCCTAGCGCAGAACCCAGTGTTCATCTCCTTAACTCCGCCTCCTCAATTATGTCCTCTTTCATCCTTTCTTGTCCTTTTTTCCTTTTTTTATATACAGCCTTAAACTGTACGGATGCCCCGAGCACTCCGGCCGCATTATGCGTACACACTATACCTGGGGGCTTCCTATTCGGAAGCTATATATATATATAACTACCTTAATGGCTTCTTGCCAGCCACATATGCATTTTTCTTTCCATATGTGCCTTTTCTTCACCATTATATGCATCGATATGACTTAAGTTTTGGCCATGCTGGGTTGCCTGGCTCTTGTATTTATGCCCTACATTCGGCTAGGGCATAAGGGGATCACCTCTGTGATTGTTACTGCCGGTTGAGCCGGATGTGTACCTCAGACTGGGTGAAGCCGAAAGCTAGCGTTCTTAAGGGAATATTACGTCGGTGAACAAAAGATGTTCTCGTTCCTAACAATGAAAATACCCAGATGTTTTGTTTCCTTCGCTTCTGTTCGCAGTTCGGACATGCACATCGATGCATGCGTACCCAGAGAAAGGAACCCCTAACGGAACTATTCTCTCTGGAAGATGTTTCTTACTATCCATGTAATATAACATAACTAGTTGGGTACTTGTCTGTTCAAGCACTTATGACCCCTACGCCTGGTTTCCACGCATAGCCCGGTTTATCATTACTGTATGGGTATTCGGATACACCCGAGACTATCGGATCCGGGGCTGAAGCGAAAAGGTCCGCCATGACAAATGATTTTCAATCCGGCTAGGGAGTACATGAGCCAATTCAAAATTACATAATCATATAGACTGGCTGTACTCTTCCTCTATACCATCCAACAGACTGTCTAGCTTACAATACTACTGGGAATACTTTGCAGCTAATGCTACTTGATCATATACCAAACTAACGGGTATCTCTTGTCCATCTGGCCCAGCCGGTCCGACTTCAGCCATATGTTTCGGGCCAGCCTTGGTGTATCGCATCTTCACCATGGCCCAAGCTTCCCTCGCACCTTGCTGGCAGGCCGATATCTTCCATAATCAGAAGCGCCGCCGTGCTCCTTTGAGCATCTCTACAAGTTCGCCCATGCCTCCTGGCAGGGAAGCGGACGGCCACAAAGCCTGGGCAATACCCTGCATCACCTGTCGAGCTCGTTCGTGCAGTTGTGAAAGCTCTTGCAGCATATCGCCTACAGACCCGGGCATCTCCTCTTCGGGGCGTCCCGTAAACATACCTGCAGACATAACTCTGTCAATACGCCTCCTCGCCGAACTATACTATATTTTGTTCAAGCACTTACTATAAATGCCGCGTCGAAGCTTCCGGTTCTCCTTCACGGATTCCGCGAGCTGAGCCTGAACATCTTTCAATTCAACGCTCAGTTGGAGATTAGTATCTTGCAACTTATTCTTCTCCTGGTTAGACTGCGTCAGCACGCGTTTGCCCGCCTTCAGCTGGCTTCGCAGATGCAGCTCATTATGTCCCACAGTCTCTGGATTTCCTCTGAGATTGTCTGTCGAATCTTTCGTCAGATTTATAAACCATGCCGAACACACAAACTGGTAGAAGGAAATTCTTACCAGAAGAAGCCTTTTTGGATCCCTCTTGATCGGCTACACTAGCCTTCATTTGGGCCTTACACTCCTATAGCTCTTGAGACAACTGGGCATTCTTCTCTACAAGAACATATGCCTTTAAATGATCCTTAAATCAGTTGTGCTAACTGTTTCAAGTCTCAGGGGCTACTACTGCACATACTTATTAAATTCTCTTACCCGTATATCCTTCACATACTGGTCCGTTGCTCTGGCAAGTCCATCTTGAGCAGCGCGGATATAGGCGTGTCCGGAATTGAAGGCATTGAACGCCTCTTCGGGAAAAATACCACCGCGGAGTATGGCCCGTCGGCGCCGGTGATTCATGGCGCTCTCTACTTCTGAATTTGTGGCGGAAAGCATATCCGCATCCTCCACAGGAGGACAGTTTGGCACTGTCCCCACATCAGCCTCCGCCTGGGAATCCGGTCCAGGAATCCGGCTGCTGGAGGCATGGCCGGTAGGATCCCCGTACATTGTCCGGTGTTTCCTGACAGGACGTAATTAAAGCCGTCACGTCTCGACAAATAGACCAAATGGACCACGGGGCAAGTTTAATGATTACCTTTGCGCCTGCATACCGCTCCTAACCGCCTTCCTTTTAAGCCTACCTTGTCTAGGCGCCTCTTGCAGAGAGGCCCCCGTGGGTTCCGCACGGTGTCCCGACCGCCGTTTCTATAAAAACATGGCATGTGACCATAAGATACGGCAAAACAAAGGAATCCTTTTGGAAGGTTGCAGCCCCGACATTACTTACATGCGACACGGGAAGCAGTCCGGGATAATCTGCGATGATGGCCACTAAAGAGCCGCCACTGCTTGCCTGGTAGAAAGTCCCGTCGATGAATTCCACGGATATGTCCGGATCTTCCTCAAGTCCGGGGTCAAGAGCCCGGCCGGGATCCTCTGGCTGCGGAGAGGGGCTGTTGAACTCTTTCACAACCTTCCTTAGTTCCTGTTTTGAAATAGCAAGGTAAATAATTGTGGCAAAGAAGGAAGGAACGATTAGAGTCGAGTAAAAAATGACAACTTACCCAGCTTCGGGGGTTGTACATGGAAAATCCATCCCGTGGTTCAATGCGGAGAAACTCCTCTTCTTCTCCTTTGTACAATTCGGATAGTATCCTTGCCAACGATGTGGCGGAGTCCGGACCTTTGCAACCGCAGTGGGAGGCATCGTCTTCTCCATTGAAGTGCCACATGGGTTTTCCCCTATATTGAAGTGGCTGCACTCCCCTTATTATGCATATTGACATAACTTCGATTATTGTCAATCCTGATTAGGCCAGGGTTTGTATCCGGCTCATCAGATAGAAGACTTCCCTGTTTTATTCCTCCTGGGGGCTCCAAGGGCGCCAGCTTTGGCGTTTCTTCAGCTGAGTATTGGTGAACTCAAGGAGGCCCGTCCGGACTGGGTCCGGAAGGGGAACATCATCAACATAAAACCACTCCGAGGGCCACTCTTCGGGCGCCTTCTTTGGAGTACCGGACATGTATCTGGTCTGGGCGATGCGCCATATTTCGGCTCCGCCCACTTAATATATAGATCCCTCCTAGTTGCAGGGGACGAGGCAAAATAACCTCTTCCATAGCTCAAAATGAGCTTCACAGCCCAGGAACAGCTCGCAGAGGGCGACGTAGCCCGCGATGTGCAGTATGGAGGCGGGGGTAAGATTATACAACTGGAGACCGTAGAACTCTAGGAGCCCGCGGAGGAATGAGTGGATTGGAAACCCGATGCCTCTTAGCAGATATGGGACAAGGCATACCTGCTCCTCCCGAGATGGGTTAGGGAACCTCTCGGCTTGCTCCCCGCCATCATAGGTGGCTAGTCCAGATCGGACGGGGACCATGTATGCGGGCGGAAGGAACCCTTTGGTCTGCAGCTCTATTAGGTGACTGTGAGGGATGGAACACTTTTCCCAATCCCCTGGCTTGAAGCTGGGGAAGCGGCGAGTAGGGCTGCGGCGACTGGTCATGATGACCTCTTTTGGGCGCGCTCTCCGGAATGCTTGCTTGGGGGAAGATGGTGTGATTTGGATCTGAAGATCCTCGTCTCCTTAAATAGACGGTTTGCCTACGGGATTTGGGTGTCAAATGCAAAAATGCCCCGGCCCCTCGTCTTCGTTCGGCACATGGAGGTGGCCATTATTGAAGCACAGAAGCCAAGGAGTATAACCTTACTGGGAGGTCGGACACTATTCGCTACAACGGGTGCACCGGATTTGGAGAAGAACCCGCCTTGCAATGCCGAAGACAATCTGCGCGCCGGACTCATCGTCATTGAAGCCTGGTTCGGGGGCTACTGAGGGAGTCCTGGATAAGGGGGCATCCGGACAGCCGGACTGTATACTTTGGCCGGACTGTTGGACTATAAAGATACAAGATAGAAGATTTCATCCCGTGTCCGGATGGGACTCTCCTTGGCATGGAAGGCAAGCTTGGCGATTCGGATGTAGATCTCCTCCTCTGTAAACCGACTATGTGTAACCCTAGCCCCCTCCGGTGTCTATATAAACCGGAGGGTTTAGTCTGTAGGACACAACAACAATCATACCATAGGCTAGCTTCTAGGGTTTAGCATCTCTGATCTCGTGGTAGATCAACTCTTGTAATACTCATATCATCAAGATCAATCAAGCAGGAAGTAAGGTATTACCTCCATCGAGAGGGCCCGAACCTGGGTAAACATCGTGTCCCCAGCCTCCTGTTACCATTAGCCTTAGACGCACAGTTTGGGACCCCCTACCCAAGATCCGTCGGTTTTGACACCGACACCCGCCGACCGCTGAAGCTGAGGAAATACATGGTTGTGGATGAGTAAGTACCTTTGTTGGCGATTCCTCACGCGCCGTGCTCTTTTCTGACTAGGGACTCATAGGGTCCCTATGACGGTGAAGCCTCAGGAAGGGCGCCCTTCCAAGGATCCTGGCTTTATCCCAGCGCATAGCCCCCCATGCCCTAGCTTCGCTCAGGGCACGGGGACGACTCCAGCTGTTGGGATGCCGCAAGGGGCCCCCGGAATCGAGCCCCATACCTTCTTATTCCGCAACCCGGCCTGGGAGTGAGGGATGCATCACCTGCTCTCCCTCTAGTCGTTGTTGGCAGATGGGTGCCCCTCGGGTGATCTTCATCTTCGGGTTGCGGGGCCGCGTCGGCCAGCCCCCTGCCGCAGGTAGGCGAGAAATCCTACGCCTCTTCGGCGGTTTCCGATGCCGAAGAAGGGATTGGCAGTGCGCTGGCGCTCACGCACGAGCGTAGTACTGTCCGCTTCAAGCTCTTTGGCGAGGCGATGCATGCGATGATCCGGCTTGGTGGGGAGCTAGCCGACATCGACACCAAGCTCAAGGCAGAGGACCGCCGGCTGATGCACGAGTGGCGCCAGATGAAGGTCGCCATCAACCTCGGGAGGCTTCAACATGATCAGGCTGACGCGCTCATGATGGCCGCCCTTGCAACTTCTCGTGAGGCTTGCGCCCGTGCCCTGGAGGAGGACGAAGCCTCCAACTAACGTCGCGAGGTTGTTGAGGAGCGAGAACAGGAGCTCTTGTCTTCAAACGCTGCTTTGTAGCGGGAGATCGAGGAGCGGCGTGCCCTCCAGACCACGTCGCCGGGTGGAGCGCCCCTCGTCGAGGCGGAGCTCCTGAAGCGCCAAGACGACCTAGCGCTAGAGGCTTTCGAGCATAGCCTGGCGTTGGAGAGGTTGGAGGTGAGGGAGCACCAGGCTGCTGCGGCCGAGGACGCCGTCACCACACGAGAAGCCCATGTCCAGCTGGAGGTGGAGGAGAGGGTGGCGAAGGCACGCGCGGAACTGGCTGAAGGGCACCACCTGGACCTAGAGCTGCTCAGGGCCGTGCTTGAGGGCAGTACCTCCGACTTGAAGGCAAAGCTGGAATCCGCAGAACAGCGTGAGAACGCCGCCAGGGAGGCTCTGACTTCTACTGAATCCTCCTTGACGTCTGCTTGCGCCAAGTTATCGTCTCTTCAGTAGTAAATCAAGGACACTACATCCCTCATGGAAAGGGCAATGAATGAGGCTATCCATCACCTGACGCTCCAACGCGAGCATGTCTCAATGCTCTAGGATCTCCGAACCAGAGCCAACCGTGCCTTGGACGCCATCTATGACGACAACGCTCCTCATCCGCACGAGAACGACTATGCTAGCCACCTCAACTTCTTCATCGACATCATGACCCGCCTGGAGGACTGGGCCATGAAGGCTTGCAAGCTTGTCAAGGAGAGGATCGAGGGCCTTCTCAGCCACGACTCCCACTTTGACTTTGAAGCTGTGCTAGCCCCCGTGCCTATGGCTACTCAGGACAAACTCGCCAGGTGGGTGGACGACCATGTGGATGCTCCGGTGAAAGAGTTTGTTTTTGAGGACGACACAATCGTGCTCGCGGCCGGAGCAGATGAAACGGGTAATGGTGACAGAGAGGGTGGCCGCGACGACTCGGGCAGCGTGAGCGGCGTGGATGAAGGTGATGAAGAGGGCGCACCCAGCTAGGCCCGCACTTCTTTTTTCTTTAACATGTTTAACCAAACTTGAACACTTCCTCGTGATAGCATTTTGAAAGAGGGAGCCCCTTGCGATGTATATATAATTATGAAATGCCTTTGAAGTAGCTCTTGCGGTGAATCCCCTCGGGTTCGCAATCTTAGGCAGAATGACTATTATGACTTATCTTTGGTTCTGCAAGTTTCGTGTGAGCTCTGATGCTGTAGCGATGTTTGCTCTCTTGAGGCTAGCCTGCTGTGGGCTCGTGAGGGTCTGGCCTCCCGAGGTGCCTGCTGGCCTAACCTGGGGTGCTTCGCGTGCGATCAACTGCCGGACCATGGCTAGGTGCGCGCGTGGTGGCCGCATCCTTGGTCCCCGGGAGGGAAAACCTTTGTAGGCTCGAAACCAGCTTAATCGTGCTTGACGCGCGCGCACTGCACCCAGCCCCCACTCGTGAGGCGCTCGGGGAAGGGGCAGTAGGCACGAGCCCTGCTCAAAAACATAAAACCAGAGAATGAGAGACCGACACAAGGCAAGAAAACTCCCTCCATTTTTGATAAACGCACAAGAGCCAAGTTCATTCCAAAAACCAGCGAATTGAGTACAAAAAGAGAGGCGAAAGCAAACTGCCGCGTCTGGAGCCTAGCTAGTCTTCAGGTGTACTCACCAGCGCGGAGCTAAGTGCTTCCACTAGATGTGGGCATAATCATTGGGGGACAGTGTCGACGGCCAGCGCGGAGCATCATGCTTCCACTTGGACGTGGGTGGGAGCCCCCGTGAGGCCCCAGGGTGGCGCTCAGGAGACTCTGGGGCGTGTACAGCCCCACTCATTATTACATGAGAGTGTCACGAGCAGAGACCTTCACAGGCCGGAGCCTTGCTTCATGTCGCCCAACGAGGACCCCGCCTTGCGCCATCCCCGACCACCATTGGGGAGACCGGAAACCAGGACAAGACCAAAGGGCAACGCGGACGCTGGCGGCGTCCTCTGCGACCATAGGCCCTTCGCCGGGAGGAAGCGTTCGCCGACACCTTCCCCGGCAGGGGAACTACCTCTGAGCAGCGTCTTGCTCCATGCAACGCGGGGGAGGCCCTAGCCCCGGGCTCCCCCCACGCTGCTCCCAGGGCCCTTCGTGTTCCTGCGGCTGGGCTGCCACCCTGGGAGCCCTAGCAGTAGCTGCACCCTGGTTCACCTGCGATCCATGGTTAGCGCAGGCATGCTCTTGAGGCGTTAACTGTACCTAGTGGTTGTTGCTGTCGAAGATGTCGATGAATACCTACAACGGCTCGCGAAGAGCCTCGGCTCTGTGCTCCTCCAGCACCCAGCCTGGTGTGGGGGGTCGGCTGGGGCCTTTTTCCGGCGCGTACCTCAGGTCTACTACAATAGGTACGTAGGCCTCCGGGCTGGCCGCACACGAGTCGCTGCCTGGCTGCCTCACACTCCTAATCTTCTTCGGTCGCTGCCGGTCCATGATGCCCGAGGGCCGGTGCCCCAGCGCGACCCCAGGGAAGGTTGCTTGGAGTAGCCCCACCCTAGGGTGGCATGGTTGAAGCAGTGCAGGCCGCACCACGAGGCAGGCCGATGCCGGGAGGCTCTTAAAGAGCCCTGGGAGGAGGCGCGCGGGAGTAGCATGGTTGAACGCGCGCCCCCGCCATGGCCTGTGACATGGGCAAGGTGCAAAATGGTGCGGCTCCCCTACATGCTGCATCCAGCATCTCTACATCTCTCTCCAGCAGTGCACCGCGGCCGCTCTCCGCTAGCCTGCACCTTAGCAGCTCTCGAGGCACGATGACCACGGCCCGCATGTTCGCGTGCTCCCGGCGAGAGTGCGCTGCTGTTGCCGCGGCGTAGCTTGAAGACTGCGAGGTGTCACGGTTGCAGCATGGCGCCAGAGGAGAGGGCTGCGGCCAGCAGCCCCAGGTGGGGTGCGGGCCATGAGCAGAGCAGAGTGGAGATCCTTCTTGTCTGCGGGTGCTGTCGAGGAAGCCTGGACAACCGAGTGCTCCATGTGGGCTCTCGGGACGTCGTCCATGGAAGTGTCGGAGTAGCGGTGGACCGATCGACGGAAGAGAGGATCCGACGCACCCCTACCCGACGCGCCAAATGCCGGATTTCGAGTTCCGCAAACCCTTGATAGGTTCGAACTCTGGGCTGTGTGTGGATATCTCAACCTACCCAGCCTGCCTACTCGCGATCTTCCTAAGCCTAGCGCGTCGAGCTCAAAGGGACAGGGAGACACATCAGTTTCTCCTGGTTCAGGCCACCTTGCGGTGTCATACCCTACTCCAGTGTTTTAGTGGATTGCCTCGAAGGGCTGAGGATGGACTAGTACAGTGGATGAACCGGCCTCAGGAGGTGAGGTGTTCTTGAGCTCAAGAGAGCTGGTGAGGTGGTTGGATGAGAAGGGATCTGATCTCTCCGTCCCCCTCTTTGGTGGTGGCTAAGTCCTATTTATAGTGGCCTTGGTTCTCTTCCCAAATGTTGGCAGGAAGGGATCCCACAACGGTCAAATTTGAAGGGGGACAAGTAGTACATCCTATCCTGACTAAAGTGGTCTTTGCCTACGAAAAGCTTCTGGTCGTGACACTGCAGTGGGCTCCGTGATGACTTCCGTCCTGCCGTCCTGGCGGTCTTGGTCTTGTTGCACCAGAATGGAAACCTTTGTCTTATTCCTCGGGACTCCGCACCTGCCGCTTGCCTCCTTTGCACCAAAGGGGAAACTGGCACTCTGCGCCCGCTGGCACCCGCCTGGCCTTGGTCGTCATGGCTCACATCAGGTGAGCCTCGTGAGGTGCACCTTGCATAGAACTCTCCCCCCTCGGGAGCCAGCCTGAGGAGGCCGATCCCTCGGGGGTCTTGGCGTCGTTCGCCTCGCCAGGCTTGGCCCCTCGTGTGGGTCTTGAGTTGTCGATCTTGAAGCTGGGACATACCAGGCCGTCGACGGAGCCATGCAGTGGGCCGCAGGCAGGCAAGTCTGGATACCCTCGTATCCAGAACGCCGACAGCTTGGACCCCATGGTTTGAAATATAAGCCAAGAGCAGCTATCAAGTCTCAAGCCCTTGTAGATTTCATCAATGACTGGACAGAATTGCAGAGGCATGAAGAGAACTCGGATAATACTTACTTGACAATTCACTTTGATGGGTCTCGACAGCTGGAGGGCTCGGGGGCTGGAGTTATTTTGACCTCCCCACGAGGTGACAAATTTTGCTATGTTTTAAGGGTAGTGTTTCCCTGCACTAATAATGCAGCTGAGTATTAGGCCTTGCTCCATGGCCTTCGGATGGCCAAAGAGATGAGTTAAAGCTGGTTCAGGTGCTTTGGCGACTCAGATTTGGTGGCTTGGCAAGTTTCAGACACTTGGGATTCTAAAGACCCAGTCATGGCGGCTTATCACTAGATGGTTCATGATATTGCTGGTTGCTACGTCTTGAGCTTGCGTGGGTTTTCCTTGAAGAGGAAAGGGTGATCCAGCAATAGTAGCGTAAGTATTTCCCTTAGTTTTTGAGAACCAAGGTATCAATCCAGTAGGAGGCTCCTCAAAAGTCCCACACACCTACACAAACAAACAAGAACTCGCAACCAACACAATAAAGGGGTTGTCAATCCCTTCACGACCACTTGCGAAAGTGAGATCTGATTGAGATAATATGATAAGATAAAGATATTTTTGGTATTTTATGATATAGATTGGAAAAATAAAGATGCAAATAAAATTAGATTGAAAGCTTATATGATAAGAGATAGACCCGGGGGCCATAGGTTTCACTAGTGGATTCTCTCAAGATAGCATAAGTATTACAGTGGGTGAACAAATTACTGTCGAGCAATTGTTAGAAAAGCGAATAATTATGAGATTATCTTGGCATGATCATGTATATAGGCATCACGTCCGTGACAAGTAGACCGACTCCTGCCTACATCTACTACTATTAATCCACACATTGACCGCTATCCAGCATGCATCTAGAGTATTAAGTTCATAAAGAACAGAGTAATGCATTAAGAAAGATGACATGATGTAGAGGGATAAACTCATGCAATATGATATAAACCCCATATTTTTATCCTCGATGGCAACAATACAATACGTGCCTTGCTGCCCCTGCTGTCACTGGGAAAGGACACCGCAAGATTCAACCCAAAGCTAAGCACTTCTCCCATTGCAAGAAAGATAAATCTAGTAGGCCAAACCAAACTGATAATTCGAAGAGACTTGCAAATATAACTTAATCATACATAAAATAATTCAGAGGAGATTCAGATATTTCTCATAGATAAACTTGATCATAAACCCACAATTCATCGGATCTCGACAAACACACCGCAAAAAGAGTTATATCAAATAGATCTCCAAGAAGATCAAGGAGAACTTTGTATTGAGATTCAAAGAGAGAGAAGAAGCCATCTAGCTAACAACTATGGACCCGAAGGTCTGCGGTAAACTACTCATAACTCATCGGAAGGGCCTTGGAGGTGATGTAGAGGCCCTCCATGATCGATTCCCCCTCCGACGGAGCGCCGGTGAAGGCTCCAAGATGGGATCTCATGGATACAGAAGGTTACGGTTGTGGAAATAGTTTTTCATGGTTGCTTCTGATGTTTTCAGGGTACATGGGTATATATAGGAGGAAGAAGTAGGTTGGTGGATGCTCGAGGGGCCCATGAGAGTAGGGGCGCGCCCACCTGTAGGGGGTGTGCCGGGCACCCTCGTGGCCGCGTCGCTTGTTTCTTGACTTCCACTCCAAGTCCTTTGGATCACGTTTGTTCCAAAATGATCGCTCCCGAAGGTTTCATTCTATTTGGATTCCGTTTGATATTCCTTTTCTTTGAAACACAGAAATAGGCAAAAAAACAGCAATTCGGGTTGGGCCTCCGGTTAGTAGGTTAGTCCCAAAAATGATATAAAAGTGTAAAGTAAACCCCATAAACATCCAAAATGGGTAATATAATAGCATGGAACAATCAAAAATTATAGATACATTGGAGACGTATCAAGCATCCCCAAGCTTAATTCCTGCTAGTCCTCGGGTAGGTAAATGATGAAAACGGAATTTTTGATGTGGAATGCTACCTAGCATAATTCGCAATGTAATTTTCTTTATTGTGGCATGAATGTTCAGATCCAAAATATTCAAAATAAAAGTTCATATTGACATAAGAAATAGTAATACTTCAAGCATACTAATCAAAGCAATCATGTCTTCTCAAAATAACATGGCTAAAGAAAGTTCATCCCTACAAAATCATACAGTTAGGTCATGCTTCATTTTTGTCACACAAAAATGCTCCCATCTTGCACAACCCCGATGACAAGCCAAGCAATTGTTTCGTACTTAAATAATCTCAAACTTTTTCAACTTTCACGCAATACATGAGCGTGAGCCATGGATATAGCTCTATGGGTGGAATAGAATATGACAATGGAGGTTGTGTGGAGAAGACAAAAAAAGAGAAAGTCTCACATTGACGAGGATAATCAACGGGCTATGGAGATGCCCATGAATTGATGTCAACATGAGGAGTAGGGATTGCCATGCAACGGATGCACTAGAGCTATAAATATATGAAAGCTCAACAAAAGAAACTAGTGGGTGTGCATCCAACTTGCTTTCTCATGAAGACCTAGGGCATTTTGAGGAAGCCCATCGTAGGAATATACAAGCCAAGTTCTATAATGAAAAATTCCCACTAGCATATGAAAATGACAACTTGAAAGACTTTCTATATGAAGAACATTGTGCTACTTTGAAGCACAAGTGTGGAAAAGGATAGTAACATTGCCCCCTTTTTTATTTTCTCTTTTTTTGGGGGCCTTTCTTTTTTTTATTTGGCCTTTTTTGGGGACAATGCTCTAATAATGATGATCATCACACTTCTATTTATTTACAACTCATGAATTACAACTCAATATTAGAACAAGATATGACTCTATATGAATGCCTCCGGCGGTGTACCGGGATAGGCAATGAATCAAGAGTGACATGTATGAAAATTTATGCATGGTGGCTTTGCCACATATACAATGTCAACTACATGATCATGCAAGGCAATATGACAATGGTGATGTGTGTCATGATGATGAACGCAACAGTGGAAAGTTGCATGGCAATATATCTCAGAATGGCTATGGAAATGCCATAATAGGTAGGTATGGTGGCTGTTTTGAGGAAGATATAAGGAGGTTTATGTGTGATAGAGCGTATCCTATCACGGGGTTTGGATGCACCGGCGAAGTTTGCACCAACTCTAAAGGTGAGAAAGGGAAATGCACGGTACCGAAGAGGCTAGCAATGATGTAAGGGTGAGAGTGTGTATAATCCATGGACTCAACATTAGTTAAAAGAACTCATATACTTATTGCAAAAATCTACAAGTCATCAAAAACCAAGCACTACACGCATGCTCCTAGGGGGGTAGATTGGTAGGAAAAGACCATCGCTCATCCCCGACCGCCACTCATAAGGATGACAATCTAAGAACAACTCATGTTTCAAATTTGTTACACAACTTTTACCATACGTGCATGCTACGGGACTTGCCAACTTCAACACAAGCATTCTTTAAATTCATAACCAACCAACTAGCATGACTCTAATATCACTACCTCCATATGTCAAAACAATTATCAAGTATCAAATTGATCATAGCATCCAATTCACTTCCTATGATAGTTTTTATTATAACCAACTTGGATGCCCATCATTCCAGGACGAATTTTATAACCATAGCAAATACCATGCTGTTATAAAACAATCTCAAAACAATATAAGTGAAGCATGAGATATTAACAATTTCTACAAAATTAAGCCACCGCCGTGCTCTAAAAGATATAAGTGAAGCACTAGAGCAAAAACTATCTAGCTCAAAAGATATAAGTGAAGCACATAGAGTATTCTAATAAATTCCAATCAAGTGGGTTTCCCCCAAAAAGGTCTGTACATCAAGGATGAATGTGGTAAACTAAAAAGCAAAGACTAATATCATACAAGACGCTCCAAGCAAAACACATATCATGTGGCGAATAAAAATATAGCTCCAAGTAAAGTTACCGATAGACGAAGACGAAAGAGGGGATGCCTTCCGGGGCATCCCCAAGCTTAGGCTTTTGGTTATCCTTGAATATCTTGGAGTGCCATGGGCATCCCCAAGCTTAGTCTATTTCCACCCCTTATTCCATAGTCCATCAAATCTTTACCCAAAACTTGAAAACTTCACGACACAAAACTCAACAGGAAATCTCATAAGCTCCGTTAGTGCAAGAAAGAAAAACCACCACATAAGGTACTGTAATGAACTCATTCTTTATTTATATTGGTGTTAAACCTACTTTATTCCAGATTCTCTATGGTTCATACCACTTAATACTAGCCATAGATGCATCAAAATAAGCAAACAACACACGAAAAACAGAACCTGTCAGAAACAGAACAGTATGTAGCAATCTATAACTCTCGAATACTTCTCGAACTCAAACAATCCTACCAAAATAGAAAGTCCTGGGAAATTTGTCTATTGATCTACAGAAAAATGAATCAACGCAAAAGCATGTCTCTGTGAATTACTAAAATTATTTTTGTGCGTGTAAAGTTTCTGCTTTTCAGCAGAATCAAATTAACTATCACCGTAGGTTATCCTATAGGTTCTACTTAGCACTAACACTAATTAAAACATGAAAGCACATCTAAACAGAAGGTATATGAAAAATTTATTACTAAACAGAAGCAAAAACATAAAAACTAAAATAAAATTGGGTTGCCTCACAACTAGCGCTATCGTTTAATGCCCCTAGCTAGGCATAAAAGCAAGGATAGATCTAGGTAGTGCCATAATAATAAGATAGATCACGAAAACCCATCTCATAATCTCTACGTTCAGCAGCAAGTTTTCTTTGAGGCAAATAAAAGTAATCAAAAGGGCTAAATTTAATGGTACAAAATTCCCCAAGATCAATCTCAGGAGGTATGGGTTCCTCGTTGGGCCCTTCATAATGCACAACCAATTCATCATTATAAACATTCTTTTGACAAAACCTCTTGAGTTTACACTCAAGAGAATATCCTAGATCATTATTTCAAATAGCAAAATCATTTTTTAGTTCAGAAATTTTATCAATTAGAACAGTGGTAGGAACCTTTTTCCTAAGGTTTTCATTAAAAGCAATATAGTCCAAAGATTGGAAACGCATAATTCCTCTTGATCAAAGAGGATCGCCTCTATGGGAGGACAACCGGCGTCCACCCTATAGTGCGCAAAAATTTCTTTGGCTTCTTTTATTATAAATCTAAACTCATGTGCCAAAAAGATAGTAGTTGCGCGCTTAATAGAAGAATGCTCAATATTAGAAAACTCTAGGAAAATTCTTTGTATGCAAGGATGCATGTGCATAAACTATCTTTCAAGTTCAACTATAAGCATGGCGACAGCATCCGCAAGACTACTAGTTCTATGCAAGATAGAACTACCCATAGAAGGTAAAGCACCGGAACAAGTAAAGAAATCTTGAATAACCCCTTTTCCAATAATATTACCCATACCGATTCGAAACTTTTTAGTATGCAAGATAGGGGGTTCTTCAGCAGAAGCATCAGAATTTTTTGTGTTATCATTATTGTCCATATCGATGATAATCTCCCAAATTTCAGACATAACAGCAAACAAAAGCGAGGTGGGAGAAGAAGGCAAACGGAAAAGAGAGGGCGAATAAAATGGCAAGGGTGAAGTGGGGGAGAGGAAAACGAGAGGCAAATGGCAAATAATGTAATGCGAGAGAGATGAGTTTGTGATGGGTACTTGGTATGTTTTGACTTGAGCGAAGACCTCCCCGGCAACGGCACCAGAAATCCTTCTTGCTACGTCTTGAGCTTGCATTGGTTTTTCTTGAAGAGGAAAGGGTGATGCAACAATAGTAGTGTAAGTATTTCCCTCAGTTTTTGAGAACCAAGGTATCAATCCAGTAGGAGGCTCCTCAAAAGTCCCACGCACCTACAAAAACAAACAAGACTCGCAACCAACACGATAAAGGGGTTGTCAATCCCTTCACGGCCACTTGCGAAAGTGAGATCTGATAGAGATAATATGATAAGATAAAGATATTTTTGGTATTTTATGATATAGATTGGAAAAGTAAAGATGCAAATAAAAGTAGATTGAAAGTTTATATGATAAGAGATAGACCCGGGGGGCATAGGTTTCACTAGTGGCTTCTCTCAAGATAGCATAAGTATTATGGTGGGTGAACAAATTACTGTCGAGCAATTGATAGAAAAGCGAATAATAATGAGATTATCCAAGCATGATCATGTATATATGCATCATGTCCGTGACAAGTAGACTGACTCCTGCCTGCATCTACTACTATTACTCCACACATCGACCGATGTCCAGCATGCATCTAGAGTATTAAGTTCATAAAGAACAAAGTAACGCATTAAGAAACATGACATGATGTAGAGGGATAAACTCATGCAATATGATATAAACCCCATCTTTTTATCCTCGATGGCAACAATACAATACATGCCTTGCTACCCCTGCTATCACTGGGAAAGGACATCGCAAGATTGCATCCAAAGCTAAGCACTTCTCCCATTGCAAGAAAGATCAATCTAGTAGGCCAAACCAAACTGATAATTCAAAGAGACTTGCAAAGATAACTTAATCACACATAAAAGAATTCAGAGGAGATTCAAATATTTCTCATAGATAAACTTGATCATAAACCCACAATTCATTGGATCTCGACAAACACACCACAAAAAGAGTTACATCGAATAGATCTCCAAGAACATCAAGGAGAACTTTGTATTGAGATTCAAAGAGAGAGAAGAAGCCATTTAGCTAATAACTATGGACCTGAAGGTCTGTGGTAAACTACTCACAACTCATCGGAAGGGCCTTGGAGATGATGTAGAGGCCCTCCGTGGTCGATTCCCCCTCCGGTGGAGCACCGACGAAGGCTCCAAGATGGGATCTCGCAGATACAGAAGGGTACTGCGGTGGAAATAATTTTTCATGGTCACTTCTGATGTTTTCGGGGTACATGTGTGTATATAGGAGGAAGAAGTAGGTCGGTGGACGCTCGAGGGGCCCACGAGGGTGGGGGGCGCACCCACCTATAGGGGGCATGCCGGGCACCCTCGTGGCTGCCTCGCTTGTTTCTTGACTTCCACTCCAAGTCCTCTAGATCATGTTTGTTCCAAAAAGATCGCTCTCGAAGGTTTCATTCCGTTTGGACTCCGTTTGATATTCCTTTTCTTTGAAACACTGAAATAGGCAAAAAAACAGCAATTTGGGCTCGACCTCCAGTTAGTAGGTTAGTCCCAAAAATTATATATAAGTGTAAAGTAAAGCCCATAAACATCCCAAACGGGTAATATAATAATATGGAACAATGAAAAATTATAGATACGTTGGAGACGTATCACTGGTCATTTCAAAGGTTATCAGGCGGAGCATGGTTATCGCAGAATGAGGCGACTGATGCTTTAAGCTTGCTATGGTCTCAGCGTATGCCGGTGCCCCCAACATTTTTCTTAATGTATTGAATAACCCTTCATTTAAGTTGCCAATAGAGGAGGATCTTGCTATCCCTGATCCAGAGGCACAATTGGTGGCGGCTCTCCTTGCTATTCCTGATTGGACAGTTCCCTACTTGGCTTATATGACCCGGGGTGAGTTGCCTGAGGACGAAACTTTGGCGAGACAAATAACCCGGTGGTCTAAGTCTATGACCATTGTCAATGGCGAGTTACACCGATGCAGTGTCACAGGCGTGTTCCAGCGTTGCGTTTCTCCAGAAGAAGGCCCTGAGATTCGAAGGGAAATTCATGAAGGTGACTGTGGTCATCACACCGTCTGTAAATCTCTGGTAGCTAAAGTTTTCCATCGTGGATTTTATTGGTTGACGCCTCATGCTAATGCAGAGGACCTTGTTAGTAAGTGTGATGGCTGTCAGAAATTTTCTCAACAAGCTCACGTGCTGACTCAAGAATTGAGGATGATTCCAATCACTTGCCCGTTTGCAGTCTAGGGGCTTGATATGGTTGGGCCTTTCAAGAGGTCTAAAGACAAGAAAACCCACCTCTGGCGATTGGCAAATTTACCAAGTAGGTCGAGGCAGAGCCGGTCAGCAAGTGTGATGCGGCAACGGTGGTTCTATTCATCAAGAAAGTAATCTTCTGTTTTGGTTTTCCTCATAGTACCATAACTGATAACGGTACCAATCTATCCAAAGGTGCTATGGAAGAGTTCTGTCAAAAGGAGCATATTCGTCTTGATGTCTCTTCAGTAGCTCACCCATAGTCCAATGGTCAAGCTGAGAGGGCCAATCAGGAAATCTTGAGAGGTATAAAGCCCCGGCTTATGGTTCCATTGCATAGAACACCGAGTTGTTGGGTTGAGGAGTTACCCTCAGCAATTTGGAGCAGCAATACTACTCCCAATAGGTTAATAGGCTATATACACACTTCTTCATGGTCTATGGGGCAGAGGCGGTTCTTCCAAGCGATATTTGTCATGGCTCGGCCCGTGCGGTGGCTTATGTTGAAGTTGTTAATGAAAAAGCATGTCAGGATGCACTTGATGTGTTGGATGAGGAGCGTGACCTTGTGGCAGCTCGTTTGGCGATATACCAGCAAGATCTGCGACGCTATCATAGTTGCCGGGTTAAGATCAAGAAGGTGATTTCGTGCTCCGGTAGATCCAAGATCAAGCAGATATGCATAAGCTATCCCCACCCTGGGAAGGACCCTTTGTGCTCCGCAAAAACCTGAACAACGGGTCATACTACCTCATTGATATTCGAGAACACAAGGATTCACACACATCGGAGGAAGAGACCCGCCGGCCTTGGAACACTGCTCATTGTCGGTGCCACAGACCCAGGGCATGTTGACCTGACAGTGCACATGCACAAGATCAATAGTGGAGCACCAGAACAAGAGACCAAGAGGCTCGGAGAACTAGCTAATAGATCAGAGGGAACCAAGACCAAGGCAGAAGAGCCAAATGTTACTAAGGAAGAGGCCTCCCTTGCAGGGCAGGCGAGTCCGACAAGGCACGAGGCCACCCCCAGAAGAAGAGGACTAAGACGTCCTGGCAGGGCCTACCGGGACTCGTGGAGACTAGATCACCCCATCGACTGCTCCACCACGACCCACGTCGTGGATCAGGGAGGTGTCAAGAAACAGGATGATTAAGTGGCAACCATTCTCCACATGGCGTCCACTTTCTACCAAGTGAACCCACAAATGACACATGTACAGAGACGTGCCAAGCAAGCAGGCGTGGAGCTGGCAGATTAGCCCGGCAAGCCTTGCCGGGCAACCAACAATGTGACACGCGCATTAAATGGACGCTGTCAGCCTGTAGAGTTAGGTATGATAGCACTGTTCGCTGTCATATTAGTATCTAATGACTGATTTGCCACTTTGGTGACCCCTTGGACTATGAAAGGAGGCCCATGGCAACGATTAGAGAGGTTGGAGGCTTAGACCACTCACACCCCAGTACGCGCGTATTCACCACTGCCATGAAGCGACCCTGCCGAGAAAGTGAACTACGCACCACCACCACCTTTCCCCAATCAATCCACCAAAGCAGGAGTAGGGTATTACACCTCGCAGCGGCCCGAACCTGGGTAAAAACTGCTTGTGTGACCCCTGTCGTGCTGCCTTGCGTTGGTCTGCACTTTGTGCAACACGACTTCCCCCTGCCGAACCAGCAAGGGGCCATCCTGGTCCCATAGTTGGCCGTGGTTTCCTGCGACATGTTTGGCGCGCCAGGTAGGGGGCTCGCTTGCGCGAACCTGAAGACGTAAGCAGCATGTCATCTTCATCGCCATCTGCATTGTTGACCGCGCCATCGACCATGGCGCCCAAGAAGAAGTCAGCTCCTTCGGCTCGTCCGTCCAACTCGAAGGCTCCACTACCCATGGCCTCCGACACTATGGGGGCGCGGAGACGCACGAGGGAGCAAACGTTGCGGAGGGTGTGGCTGGAGTAGGCGGCATCGCCACCATCCCCCTCGTGACCAACGCGGGAGCAGAAGATGCTGGGGGAGAGCAACATCAGCAACACCCCAACGACAGTGCTTCGGCTGTTGTCGGACGCAGCCTCAACGATGGTTCTCGGTCTGGGGCAAGCCACCGCCCTCCAACCGTTCTCGCCACAGGCGCGACTGCCACACGTGCGCTCTCCCCGGGCGGGTTGACCAAACTAATGCGCCCAATGGGGCTGATGGCCCTCAGGCACCTCCGTCTCGCCACCCTGCTGCCCAGATGGTTGCACCACAGCAGCGGTGGCGCAGTGCAGCTGCCGCAGGCTCCGCCAGGAGCCGAGCGACAGCGCGATCGACATCATCATCATCTATGCCAAGGACAGCCTCGGAGGCCATGGCGCGGGCTCAGCTGCTATAGAGGTTTCCACCAGCGGCCGAGCAGTTGGACGAGTGGCGTACCACCATCCAAAGTTGCTCGGTTTCGCTGAAGCCGAAGGCTCACGACGAGCTACCCCGCCGCGACCTCCCCAAGCCACGGTAATCGCCCTTGCCGCTGCCCGCACAGGGGAGGCCGTCCCCACGGTGCAATCCCCACCACGGTGGCCGGCGCGGGTGTGACCAAATCACACTACAAAAAAAAGACACATCCGTGACATTTTGGGCCGAACATTTTTTTTCTGTCATACTTATGACACTTCTATGATGATAATTGTGACAAAACCTGGTATCACCATAGATATGGTGGGCTCCTACTTCTATGACAAAAAATCATGACAGAAAATGGGCTTTTCGTCCTAGGCGGGTCGGAGACGCAGCTGCATGACATTCTTTGGGCCGTCCATGACGAAAAAAAACCATGGTAGAAGCAAGGGCGAGAAAAAACCGTGGTACCACCATTGCTTGCGTGCGGCCGTGGACCCAGCTGTCAACCTCTCCACGCACAGTCTACTTCCTATGGATGTCGTTCATTGACCATGTTGACCACTCTGCGCCGAGCGCATCAAAGGTGGTGGATGACGGCGAGGCCCCAGACAGCAATGAGTCGGCGATTGGAAGATGCGGAGTAGAGTCACAGACGGAGAGGTGTAGGAGGGTTAACTGGTTCTGGTGCGGTGTTGTTCGGCAGTCGGTGGAGAAGAATAGGAGGTGTGGAGGGTGGAGGGATGGCCTAGCCAATGGTGGGGTAGCGCTTCACAGCGAAGCATGCTAAGCAGAGCTGCTAGCAGGAGGAGGCGGGAGCAAGTGGTCCCGGCGGCGCTAGAGGAAGAAGACGAGAGATTTAAGATGGATGCCGGTCGTTGGATGTAAATCCAACGACTAACGATGTCAGAATCATTTGTTGACTAAGTTGACAAGGACTTGCGTTGGCTTCGACCTATTAGCCCACATTTCAACCTCCAAAAATGTAGCATGTATTCAACCCATATTTTCAGAATTTACAGTCAATTTGATCTCTTTTTTTTAGAATTACAGTCCATTAGCTGGGCTGGGTGAAAATAATGTAGCGTCCGTGCAGCCCATCTATTTAATTCCTAAAAATTACAGGCCATTTGCACTTTCTCTAAATACACGATTTTACTGGGCTGATTCTAATTATAATGTTGGGTTGGGCGCATCAATGTTATCAAAAAATAAACACGGGATGAGCATTCTGTTCTAAATATATTTAAATAATAAGTGATTTCTTATCTACACCCTTATATAGTGTGCGAATAACTTTGAAAGATGGTCGTTGGATGAAGCCAATCCAACGATGCAGAGATGGCAAATCCGAGCACCATTGGCCGTTGGATATCTTCTACATTCCACCACATTCTGCCACATGTACAATCTAGAAGACCGTATGGTTCATCTTAAGCATAATGCACAAACCTCAAAACACAAGCACTTTTCCTTTGTTCTAGAGTATTTTGCATCATAATTTCCCAATTTTCTTTTTTCTAAATGAATTGACATTATTATTTTTACTTTATTCTCTACAATGCACAATTCCATGAATCTTAAAATAGATTAACTTTTTTATAAAATTTATTGATTTTGAATGATATGAACTATAAGAATAAAACTAACATCTACATCATGCATATATGAATCAAAACTTGGATGCTATGGCGTGGTATTTATTCATAATTTGGTTGCCAAATCTCATGCGTGCAATGCACGTGTACCTTACTATTTACATTGGTCCTTAAATCTTACCAAGCTTTTGTACACAATCACTAGGATTTTCATTGCCAAAAAAATCCAGGATTTTATTGTTAAGAAATTATTATTATTATAAGTTAATAATATGTGGGATATTGTTTTCTTACATATGTAAGTATCTGTTAAATATATGATGACAATAACAATAATATATAATAACATATAAAATAATTTAAATATATATAATATAGTTAGAAGGGAAACATAAGTTGGAACGGGCGTTCCTATTTTTATATAGAAAAATATAACACACCTCTGCATTTTCTTCAAAAAAATACATAAATTGGGTTGCTGATGTTTCAGGACAAAAACACCTCATATGGGAGGTCCATAGGCCGGTCGATACATGACAGCCCTCAAGAAAATACAAACCAACATGTCGTGGGTTGTGCATGTTAAAAAAGAAAGCCTAGACGGGGCAGCCCAAAACCCAGCTGATACTTGCTGCCCCAGTGATAATAAATGATACCTGCCAGCTTCCCGGCTACGTTGTGAATTTATCTCCAATAGTAACTATGTTGAAGCACCTAAAAAATGTAACTATGTTGACAAACCCATGGGCCCCAACATCAGTATAGAATTAGGAGGAAGTATTTTTCCGACGATGCACTTGCTTGCGTACTGCCATAGACCCTGTGGGTCCCGACTGTGCGCCTCTCCACATACATGCCTCTCCAGATTCCTCTCGTTTGTTCAACATGTTCACAACGGCAGATAGCGGTGCCACGGCAAGCGCATAAAGGTGCAGGAGGAGATCCGACCACCTGAGGAAGTTCCCTATTTGTAATGAAAGTACTGAACTAGCCTAGTGGTCAAGTGACACTACCCGACAGTTGTTCCGCCCGGGTTCGATTCCACCTGATGCAGGGAAAATATCTCCAATTTTTTTGCCTCTACCATTGTTGACATGTGGATCCCCATTGTCATCTACGAACACCACATCCAACACTTGCCAAAACTTTGTCTCTAGTTTTCCCTATTTTTCGCACACTTGACATTGTGTGGGCATTTTGAAGATAGCATATCTTTCTAACTGTGCATCATACGAAGATGTGCTATGCATGAATGTTGATCAGCATGATGTTAATTGGTTGGTAGTTCCATTTTTGACCATGAATAAAACTACCAACATGATGTTCACCCTGTTTGAAAAGGCCGTGTTAATATAAATGCTCTGCCTCTGAAAGTTGCAGTTTCTTGTCTAAAACTGAACTTGCAGTTTCTTATCTGAAACTGAAACTGCAGTTTCCTCTCTGAGAATCACATTGTCTACACTTTTATACTCATATGAAACTACATTTTTTAAAAGTGCTAAAAATAGATATCTAGAATTCATAAAATACTTCATATGCTCAATACTGCAAATCTGAAATTCAAAAGACATTCATATCTGAAAGTACTCTCAAAATACACAACACAAAACACAATTCACAACCTGCAAATACTGACAACCCTAAGCTCCTCCTGACAATTCACAACCTGCCCGACTATTGGCAAACAGCCGCCCTGTCAGATGATGTGAATGGCGAGGGAGAGGATGGCGGGGAAGCGTCGTCGGGCCAACTGCTTTTCTCCTCTTGTAGTTGGGTTCGGTCGGCGAAGACTCCATCGGCTCGCTCTGGCACGACACCCTCACAAACGACACCCTATAGATGTTCGATCCTTCAAACTCTAGTGGATGCTCCATCTGGGATCGATACTCCCTCACGATCGGATTTTGTGAATCTGTTTTCTCCATGGCCTAGAGGAGCAGCTCTATGTACTCCCGCTTGACTCCCTTCGAGAGTATCGCCGCCTTTTCGCTCTGTTGCAGATATTTGGCCATGGATGTCACCGTCGCCGCTAGTTGGTCCTTGTTGTCAAACCAAGACTATATCTCCAACATCCTAGCTAGCTTCACATGGTCGCCGTCTGCGATCCTGATGTATCGGTTGTACTCCTCCATCGATCTACTTCTCCACAGCACCTTCACTCGCTGACGGTGGTTTTTGAATGGAAGAGGAGAGGAGCAGCGCTGGTTTTGGATTAGAACGGGAGAGGAGCGACGCTGGTTTTGGATTAGAACATGAGAGGAGGGGCGGTGGTTTTGAAATGGAAGAGGAGAAGAGCGGCGCTGGATTTAGATTGGAACTAGAGAGGAGCGGCGGTGGTTTAAGAGGAGAGGAGCAGCGTTGGTCTTGGAAGTATTTTTTTGTTCTGCGTATTTTGGGTCAAAGTTTGACCACATACTGTATTTGACAAGCAAAATATGAATGCATGTCACCAAAAATCGTATCGTTTGGTTCGTATCTGAATGTACTTTCAAATTATATTATTTTTGCAATGTATAACATATATTTTATTTGTGAAAATCATGGTCAATTATGACCCATAATAAAAGGGAGACTAGTTAATGTGGGGTCGCTTTCTTAATTGAAGGGTAAATTGATTTTGATTTTGATCCCGTCACAGCGCGCCGGCCCTCTCGTCCAATCCTAAATCACTGTCCCACGCTCCTCTCCCTCTTCTCCATTGCAAAACCACCTCCTCTCCTCTCCATCATCTCCATTCCAAAACCACCGTCTTGCCTCTCCCTCTTCTCCATTTCAAAACCACCCCCTCTCCTCTCCATCAACTCTATTCCAAAACCACCGTCTCACCTCTCTCTCTTCTCTATTGCAAGAGCACCATCTCTCCTCCCATCTTCCAAAGATAGCACCGGACCACTCTGAAGGACATCTATGGAGAGGATGCAGCAGCGAATCAGGCAGATCGCCGGTGGCGACCAGGCAAAGTTAGCCAGGTTGAAGGAGATTCTTACTTGGTTTGACAATGAGTGGGATATTTCGAGGACAGTAAGGGCCATGTGGCAATGTATGCGAAAGAGCGATACAGTGGCGATGAGGGCGGCAATGTACTCCTCGGCAGCAGTCACGCCGCAGTCCTTTGAGTTCATCGAGTATCTCCTCTGGGCGATGGAGCAGACAGATTCGCCTGAGGCGAAAGTTAGGCAGAGGTGGTGGGCGTACAGGTCGAAGGTCGAGCACCCAGAGGATAATGAATCAATCGAGTACGGTGTGTCGTTCGTGAGGGAGCAGAGCTAGCTGGAGCCACATGAGTATTCGTTCTCGCACCACAAGAGGAGGCCGGATGGCGCGACGTCGCTTCCCCGCCGTTCTCCACGGTTCCCTCGATGCTCGCCTCGTTTTAATGGCGGAGGTAGGGTTTAAGGTAAGCTTCACACTAACCTAATCTTCCATCTGCTCATGCTTACAATCAGTGTGACAGCTAATGAAAATCATGCTTACCATCAGTCTTCGAGTACTACGCCAATCACCCTAAAATAGCTATGGACCTTTGGGTCAAAGTTGTGACACTGTGTACAAATAAAGAAAAATAGACTGGTGCTTCTATCAGAAAAGAGTACTCCCTAGAAAACTGCCAATATAAGCTACTAGTATTTGGTTAGAGGATTTGCTGACGAGAAATATCCATCCACAGAGAGCGCCACACATCCCACTGGTGGTGGTGGATGCCAATGTGTGCATGGAGCATGGTTGGTGTCGGTAATTTTTACTTGGCACACCTCGCACTCTGCATATATGCCGGTTCCGTCTGTACATTTGTGCAGTTCCACCAAAATGCACCTGAATAACCCTATTTGCACAGATAATGAAAAAGCATGGTTACATTATAGTGGCACTAGTTGATGAAACATACACTAATAAATAGAAGAAAATATTGCGATAGTATCATAGTATGCCATGCTACGAGGGCGAGATGGGCCTTGTGACTCCTCATATGGTACGCCTCATACTGGAAATCGACCCAAGTCTCCCCGATACACCTTCTGCTTGTGATGAACATCAGTGTATAGCGGTAGTACAAGGAGGGGCCTTGAGACATTCCAATCTCTATTTTTGTGCAGATCAACTAAAATTAAGCACCCCAGTTTGCAGAAATGCTTAAACATTAACAATGGGACTAGTTGATGAAACATATACTAACAAAGAAAAGCACTTTCTTTATCTAAATTTGAAATGAAATGATAGAGAGGACACTCGCTCTATTTTAATTGTATTATTACTTCATTTTATCAGTGACACTAGGGTCGAGCTGGTGGCAAACAAGGTGTACCATGCGTCGCAAGGATGGAGGCCCGGGGTGCTTAGACTGGGATGCTGAAGCTCGCTCTTTCAGTCCCTATCTTCCCCCCTGATGCTTCTGTGGTAGAATTTGGGTTGTAATGCAAACTTGGTCGAGCTGGTGCTGCATCCCCCTACCTACCTAGCTTATGTGGCGAACTTGTCTCCTCGTAGTACTCAGTCTGTTCTAGTAGTAGTTGCATAACTTCCTGTTTACACTGAGATGTTGTCGGATAATGGTTCTCTATGGTTGGGTTTTAATAAAATCGGAGGAAACCCCCTCTTTCGATATATATAAAAAATCTATGGCACTAGCGGTGCCAAAACATTGCCTCAAATTAATAGTGTCACTAGATTAAGGTGCAAAATAATAACACTACTGCTTTATCATGGCAGTGCCAAAACAGTAGCACAAGAGCAGACTCAACATGCAGGATCCTTGGCAAACGGTCAGACCAAAAAGGAACATACCTCGTGACGGGAACCATATCTGCAGTCAACGCCATTGTAGAAGGGATGACACCAGTCACCAACATGGATGATTCAATTCATGGGACCTTTTGGTGCAGTTCACCAAAAGGAAGCAATGTCCCATGAGCTAGCAGCTTCTTTCTTTTTTAAGAAAATGCCTCCAGCCCCGGTTCCATTTCCATCAGAAAACAAAACCCACAGAGCTTCTTCTTCATTAGTTGCAATAAAATTGAGCAACATCAAGGTTGGTTGTGAAGCTCCTGGAATGTTCAACTATAATTTGGATAGAATTTGTGCAGTTCAACTATGATCAAGCGTGAAATGTATATCTCTGTTTGCACAAAAAGGGTGGAAAGGAGGGTGTCTAACAAGTGATGAAACATACATCAAATGAAAAGAAGCATGTTCCTTATCTGAATGGCAATCCTATAAGGACAGTATCAATTTCTAAAGCAGCAGCATTGCTAGATATTAGTGTGGGCATTAGGATTAACTATGACAATCATTAAATACGACATTACTTTAATGGTGCCATTGCTTCATTTTACCAGCAAAATTACATTAACAGCTGCTACAGAGTAGGTATTTGGGCACGGGAGAGAAGGCAGACCAGGACAGTTGCATTTCTAACAAAAAGAAGCAACTTATCTTAATGGGAAATTTAGCAGGACATGAAAAAAGTGCCATTGATTCATATTATTGGAGGCATTACATTGAAAACAACATTGGTTTAACGTGTCCTTACTTTTAATAGTGTGACTGCTATATTTTACCAGTGGCATTACATAAGAGTTGCTCAGGGCAACAAACATCGGAACATGATATCTGGGTTGGCCCCATTTTTGTTTGGTATAGCCATCTTATACTGTGTGTTGCTAGAAAATCTAGTGCTGGACTTACTCGGTTGACTTGTCCACCAGTCCCCACTTTCTTTCCTTTTTTAACCAATAGATGGGGTTTATATTGAGTTTGTACTGGGTTTCCCTTTATTTCCCTATTAGACCTAGAGACTAGTTGGATAGCCAGTCTCTGTTTCTTTTCGCCCCCATTATTTCCTCTTTCGACCAAGTCCTAGATTCAGGAAACAAATCTTCCCCCACACCCACCCCCTTTCTTCCTTGTTTGAACCAAGTAGTACTAGATTCAAGTGCATGAACTAGTTTTACCTCTTAACAGTAAAAATTTAGGTGGCTTTCGAATAGCCGGTCGATCCTATCTACGAGGGGGCCTGAGAAATAGTAAAAGATACAAATGCAGCGACATATGGAGCTCGGGAAGTAGAGAAAGGCCGGTTTTGAAGGAAGTTATACCTGAGGGTTGCTGGGATGTCGCTAGGTGGGCGGAGGGAGGCCGGATTTGCCCACACTATGGCAACGAAAAAGAAGGGGTTGGATGCCCTCCCTAGCCAGCGGTGCTTGGGAGATAACGGCAAGGCACGCTGATCGGGACGCGCCGGCAGTGGGTAAGACCCGTCGCCGAGGACGACCGCATGAACATTGCACCTTCTCACCTTCCCCGGGGGAGAGGATTCGGCTGGATCTGTGACCAGCGGTGAGCAGAGAGAGAAAGTGTGGCCATCACTGTCGTGTTTAGATATGGATAGGACGAGACAGTGTGAAGAGAGCAACACTAGCAAGCAAGCGCGGAGGCTCCTGCCTATATAGTGGAGTACTAGTTTTCTTTTGTCTACTGGAGCCGGCTTGACCTCATCAATGACTGTCGAGAAGTCTTCATGCATGTGCCCCGGAGGCGCAGTTGTCGTCATTTTGATCTGAAGCACCGGATTATAACATATAACACGAAAAAATGCCACATGACAAGAAACCATAGCTCACTGCCCAAAGGAGACAACTTGAATCCCGACGGACAAACTAAACGAGGATCAAAGCTCAAATTAAAGATAAACTCGTAGAAAAGGGGTCCATAGATAGATGTCCTAATTAACATAGCCGGCTTGAGCTAGATGGCAGCCGAGTGGTCTTCGTGCATGTGCCCCCAATGACTAGCCCCTTGGAGGAACTCAGTTGTCGCTGTTTAACCCTCGCAGAGATCCGAAGCACATGACACCTAATTTTGCGAGATGACAAGAAAACTTTTTTTAGATTTCTCACCAGAACTACAGCCCTGTACAACACAGCCTGCACGATATGTAGACGCTAGCCAATCCAGGCGTGTCTGCTGGAGTCTGGTCACATGCATGGACGAACTGATCTTTCGTGTCTTGCAGGGATTGTCCAGGCACCAATGTCTATACAACACTTCTCTATTACTATCGCTCGTCTCCCTCTTCTATTAACTCACCCAACTTATGGGGCCGGGGAGTGTGCCTATGGTCGGTTCTCAATTGCGGTCCCACATGTGTGTGCAAACGCAATATGATGCGCGTTCCATTCGGAGAGCGGCGTGCCAGACCGACCGGTCGTATGGGGTGTGACACAAACGCGATGGGTGTGTTGTATACTCCGTACATGTGTACCGACGTTTTCTTGAGGCTTTGCTCCATGGTGCAATCCATGGATACAAAATTAGTATATTGTAGTATTTAAAAGTCGAGGGCAAGGGTTTTCCCGCCTGATAGGCGGGGCAGTTCCGCCTAGTGTGTTCTACAAAGACATGAGAAGATGAGGGAGTAGGCTGTTACAAACGTAGTGATGTGTGATTTGATAGCGAGTTACTGCTGGACAGGTGGGGCCTCGTGATTTGACCTGCCATTGTCATTTTAACTACGGCGCTACGACCAGTGTGAGTCTCCGGATTCCTGACCACCTCCATACAGGTGCCTCTCCCAATGCTCCACCATGCAGAGGATGGCTCTTGCATAAGAGCACACTCCTCCACTTTTTCCTTGCCTCTTTCCTCCACATATGCAAAAATGCCATGTGAAGCGGGCTTATAGCCCACTATTGTACTTGCTCCTACAGATGCTAAGCCTGCCACATAGGTTTAAAGTCTGATGTGGCAAGTTAATTAAGAAGAGAGAGACTAGTTTGGAGACCCCAGGAAGAAATGGTGCTAAGCGCCTGTACCTACGTGAAAAGATATTTTTGAGTCTATAGCTAATTAAATGAAGCAAACTTAGCAACAAAAATTAAGCACCTATGCATTGGGGACTTGAGTTGCTAAGCCATTTAATGCCCTTAGCACCTCATCTAAGCACCATTTCATTGGAAGAGGTCACTCCTTGTTAAATGCAATAAATACTACGAAGAAAGAGATAGAGAGAAGTAAAAAAATACTCTTATAGCCAACCTTATAGATAACCTTGTTGTAGTATGAGTGACTAAGTGATGACTATGTATGACATGCCAACATCAGATAGCCTAACGCACTGTGCTAAATCTCCAAGGGCGGGACCGTGCGAGCGAGGCGATAGTCGTGGTAGGCGCGACCATGATACGGGCTGTTGGCAGCCCTTGGATCTAAGATCAAACGATCACATGCTAAGTTGCTGAAAA
This sequence comes from Triticum dicoccoides, assembly GCF_002162155.2. Taxonomy (NCBI): domain Eukaryota; kingdom Viridiplantae; phylum Streptophyta; class Magnoliopsida; order Poales; family Poaceae; genus Triticum; species Triticum dicoccoides. The sequence continues at coordinate 460,721,420 of NC_041393.1, forward strand.
TTTGCAGAATAACCCTCCAGCATAGGATATTCACCCATAGGTCTAGAATCACGCCATGCAACTGTTCAATCTCATATCCAAGGGCTCTCGGAAGCCCATATCATGGGAGAATGGAAAGCTTCGTATCACCTATAATTTTCCCAATGCTTGACATGACATCGAAAGCCATTTAATTGGGCGTCAAGTAGACATGACATCTAATTGGGCCCCCATGGTACTATGCATGAATCCATTTATCCACCAGGCAAGCCACTACACTGCCATTCGCATACCCCACTTAGCATTTTAACAATCGAAAAACCGCTGGCAGTTCGCTCCTATTCGTCCCCGGATGTCCTTTAACATTACGACAGTTTGCTCCTAGTCATCCCGTCCTTTCACATTACGGCAGTTCCACTAATCCTAACCCTCCTCCCAAATCCATGGCGTCCCAAATCTCCATGATCAGCAGTGAGTACAAGGTTAGAACGATCACCGGCAATGAGTTTGACATCATCTACACCCGTTCTTCCGCGATGGTGAAAGGATGCCTTGCTCGCTTCAGACGCATGTTCAAAAACTCAAATGATGAGTGGGTCGCTGGGCTAGATGTTGAGTACAACACAACCCTGGACAAAGAGAAGAATCTAAAGGAGGAAGAGAAGATGAAGCCCGCCGTGATCCAGGTTTGCATGCATGACTTATGCTTGGTCTACCACATACGCCATGCCGACATTGAGTGCGAGGAATTTAAGAACTTCCTCAAGGGCAGCCTAGTCAAATTCATTACTGTAGACTTTACGAATGACAGAACAGTCCTGGGTCGGATAGGCCTCTTTCTGGGAAAGCCCTTCGACCTCCAGAAGCATGGGTTGGTGCCCTCTCGTGATCAGCCTTCAATGTTGACCCTGGCAGGAGCCATGGTTCATCCTTCCTATGGTAAACTGAAGAAACCTCCGCACACGTTTCATCATGCATGGAAGTTGCAACCTCTTGAGCATGCGTTGGTTTTCCCTTGAAGAGGAAAGGGTGATGCAGCAAAGTAGCGTAAGTATTTCGCTCAGTTTTGAGAACCAAGGTATAAATCCAGTAGGAGGCTACACGCAAATCCCTCATACCTACACAAAAAATAAGAACCTTGCAACCAACGCGATAAAGGGGTTGTCAATCCCTTCACGGCCACTTGCAAAAGTGAGATCTGATAGAGATAATAAATATTTTTGGTATTTTTATGATATAGATTGGAAAGTAAAGATTTCAAAATAAAATAGATCGTAAACTTATATGATGGAAAATAGACCAGGGGGGCATAGGTTTCACTAGTGGCTTCTCTCATGATAGCATAAGTATTACGGTGGGTGAACAAATTACTGTCGAGCAATTGATAGAAAAGTGCATAGTTATGAGAATATATAGGCATGATCATGTATATAGGCATCACGTCCGCGACAAGTAGATCAAAACGATTCTGCATCTACTACTATTACTCCACACATCAACTGCTATCCAGCATGCATCTAGAGTATTAAGTTCATAAGAATAGAGTAACACATTAGGCAATATGACATGATGTAGAGGGATAAACTCAAGCAATAAGATATAAACCCCATCTTTTTATCCTCAATGGCAACAATACAATACGTGCCTTGCTGCCCCTCTTGTCACTGGGAAAGGACACCGCAAGATTGAACCCAAAGATAAGCACTTCTCCCATTGCAAGAAAGATCAATCTAGTAGGCCAAACAAAACTGATGATTCGAAGAGACTTGCAAAGATAACAAATCATACATAAAAGAATTCAGAGGAGATTCAAAAATTATTCATAGATAATCTTGATCATAAACCCACAATTCATCGGATCTCGACAAACACACCGCAAAAAGAATTACATAAAATAGATCTCCAAGAAGATCAAGGAGAACTTTGTATTGAGATCCAAACAGAGAGAAGAAGCCATCTATCTAATCACTATGGACCCGAAGGTCTGTGGTAAACTACTCACACTTCATTAGAGAGGCAATGGTGTTGATGTAGAAGCCCTCTGTGATCGATTCCCCCTCTGGCAGAGCACCAGAAAAGGCCCCAAGATGGGATCTCACAGGCATAGAAGGTTGTCGCGGTGGAAATAGGGTTTTGTGGTGCTCCCGGATGTTTTCAGGGTATATCAGTATATATATAGGTGTAGGAAGTCGGTCAGGGGAGCCACGAGGGGCCCATGAGGGTGGGTGCGCGCCCCCACCCTCGTGGCTCCCTTGACTGACTTCCTTCGCCTATATATACTCATATACCCTGAAAACATTGAGGAGCACCACGAAACCCTATTTCCCCCACCGCAACCTTCTGTACCCATGAGACCCCATCTTGGAGCCTTTTCCAGTGCTCCGCCAGAGTGGGAATCAAGCACGGAGGGCTTCTACATCAACACCATAGCCTCTGCGATGAAGTGTGAGTAGTTTACAACAGACCTGCGGGTCCATAGTTATTACCTAGATGGCTTCTTTTCTCTCTTTGGATCTCAATACAAAGTTCTTCTCGATCTGCTTGGAGATCTATTTGATGTAATTCTTTTTACGGTGTGTTTGTCGAGATCCGATGAATTGTGGGTTTATGATCAAGATTATCTATGAACAATATTTGAATCTCTTCTGAATTCTTTTATGTATGATTGGTTATCTTTGCAATTCTCTTCGAATTATCAGTTTGGTTTGGCCTACTAGATTGATCTTTCTTGCAATGGGAGAAGTGCTTAGCTTTGGGTTCAATCTTGCGGTGTCCTTTTCCAGTGACAGCAGGGGCAGCAAGGCATGTATTGTATTGTTGCCATCGAGGATAAAAAGATGGGGTTTATATCATATTGCTTGAGTGTATCCCTCTACATCATGTCATCTTGCCTAATGCGTTGCTCTGTTCTTATGAACTTAATACTCTAGATGCATGCTGGATAGCGGTTGATGTGTGGAGTAATAGTAGTAGATGCAGAATCATTTTGATCTACTTATCGCGGACGTGATGCCTATATACATGATCATGCCTAGATATTCTCATAACTATGCACTTTTCTATCAATTGCTCGACAGTAATTAGTTCACCCACTGTAATACTTATGCTATCTTGAGAGAAGCCACTAGTGAAACCTATGGCCCCCGGGTCTATTTTCCGTCATATAAGTTTTTGAACTATATTATTTTGCAATCTTTACTTTCCAATCTATATCATAAATTACCAAAAATATTTATCTTATTATTATCTCTATCAGATCTCACTTTTGCAAGTGGACGTGAAGGGATTGACAACCCCTTTATCGCGTTGGTTGCAAGGTTCTTATTTGTTTGTGTAGGTACAAGGGATTTGCGTGTAGCCTCCTACGGGATTGATACCTTGGTTCTCAAAAACTGAGGGAAATACTTACGCTACTTTGTTGCATCACCCTTTCCTCTTCAAGGGAAAACCAACACATGTTCAAGAGGTAGCAAGAAGGATTTCTGGCGCCGTTGCTGGGGAGGTCTACGCACAAGTTAAGACATACCAAGTACCCATCACAAACTCTTATCCCTCACATTACATTATTTGCCATTTGCCTCTCGTTTTCCTCTCCACCACTCCACCTTTGCCTTTTCTTCGCCTTCTTCCCGTATGTCTTTTTGTTTGTGTTTCCACGTGCCTTCTATTTTCTTGCATCTTTGCTTGCTAAAAATCTATTGATATGGATCCACTTAAAGTGTTCTACTTGGATCATCTTTGATCCTTATGCGCTCGTGCTGAAACCCCAACTAGCCTAGTTGATGGGAAATCTTTAGATGAGCATGCTCATTTTGTGCGTCACTGTTTGTCTGAAAAAGGGAGACTCTTATGGGATCAAATAAACAGATTGTTGTGTTATGCTTGGAATCTTTTTGAAATTAATGATTTTACTTGTTGCTCTAAGAACCCTAAAAAAACACCTTCCCTACCTATGTGAGTTTAATGAAAATGAAATCTTATCTTCTTATGCAAAGGGTGTTTATAGTTACTATGATATAAAACAAATTCAAGAATTTGTTGCTTTTAAGGGTGCTTATGAAGTTGCTTGTTTGATTGAAAAGTATGATATTACTCTCTACGAATCTGAAAATTCTGACATACTTAAATATTGCTATGAAAACTATGCTCATAATGTCTATGTCAAAGAATTTATTGAGAGAATGATTGTTGCTTTGGAAGAAAATAATGATATGCATGAACCTATAGATAATGATTCCAATGATTTGATTGAAATATCCCTTGATGAACATGATGCTTGCTATTCTTGTGGCCATGATGCCAATGTTTATGAAGATGAATTTGCTATAGTGCCTTATGTTAAACATGAGATCGTTGCTATTGCACCCGTACTTGATAGTTCCTTCGATGAAAAGCATGATTGCAATAATCTTATTATAAATTCTCTTGATGTGAATTGTGCTAATAATATGCAAAACCCTAAGCTTGGGGATGCTAGTTTTGCTATGTCTACTACTTGTTGCAATGATCATGATTGGGGTGATTCTTCTTTTGATCTTGAAAATTTATTTAACCCCCATGATGAATATGAGATTGATAATAGTGTTTGCAATATTATTGAAAGTGAGTTTGGAAGAGTGTCAACATTAAATCCCACATATTTGGATTTTGATCAATCTTATGAAATTTTCGATAAAAGTGGGTTTGGAGAGGTCATGATTTTAGTTAATGTTAATCCCACTATTTTGGAAGAGTGTAAAATTTGCATGCATGTGGATCGTGTTGATAATATGTTATGTGATAGCTATTTTGTTGAATTTTCCTATGATCCTACATGTAATTATTATGAGAGAGGAAAATATGGTCGTAGAAATTTTTATCTTACTAAATCACCTCTCGTCATGTTGAGATTGCTATCGTCTCTTTCTTCTTCCTTGCATATGCTAATATTTGCTTGCTATGATAATTTGTTTGCTTATAAAATGCCTACGCATAGGAAGTACGTTAGACTTAGATGTGTTTATCACGAGTTCTATAATGCTCTCTTTGTTAGATGTGGTTAGATGTGGTTTTATGTTTAGTAATAAATAATGCATCTAGCCTCTGGTTAGATGTGGTTTTATGTTTTACTTAGTGTTTGTGTCAAGTAGAACCTTTGGGAAGACTTGGGTGAAGTCTTTATGATCTTGCCGTAAAAACAGAAAATTTTGCGCACACGAGAATAATTATAATAAATCACAGAAACGTGATTTCAGTTGATTCTTTTTGAAGAAGATTAATAGACAAATTTACTAGGACTTCCTATTTTGGTAGAATTTTTGGAGTTCCAGAAGTATTCGAAAGTTATAGATTAGTACAGACTGTTCTGTTTTTGACAGATTATTTTTTTTCGTGTGTTGTTTTCTTATTTTGATGAATCTATGGCTAGTATCGGGGGGTATGAATCATAGAGAAGTTGGAATACAGTAGGTTTAACACCAACATAAATAAAGAATGAGTTCATTACAGTACCTGAAAGTGGTGGTTTGCTTTGTTGCACTAACAGAGCTCATGAGATTTTTTGTTGAGTTTTGTGTTGTGAAGTTTTCAAGTTTTGGGTAAAGATTTGATGGATTATGGAATAAGGAGTGGCAAGATCCTAAGCTTGGGGATGCCCAAGGCACCCCAAGGTAAAATTCAAGGACAACCAAAAGCCTAAGCTTGGGGATTCCCTGGAAGGCATCCCCTCTTTCGTCTTCGTCCATCAGTAACTATATGTGATGCTATATTTTTATTCACCTCATGATATGTGTTTTGCTTGGAGCGTCTTGTATGATTTGAGTCTTTGCTTTTTAGTTTACCAAAATCATCCTTGTCGTATAGACCTTTTGGGATAGACACACATGAATCATAATTTATTAGAATACTCTATGTGCTTCACTTATATCTTTTGAGCTAGATAATTTTGCTCTGGTGCTTCACTTATATCTTTTTAGAGCATGGCGGTGGTTTTATTTTGTAGAAAATATTGATCTCTCATGCTTCACTTATATTATTTTGAGAGTCTTTTTGAACAGCATGGTATTTTCTTTGGTTATAAAATTAGTCCCAATATGATGGGCATCCAAGTTGGGTATAATAAAAACTATCATATAAAGTGCAATGAGTACTATGATAAATTTGATACTTGATAATTGTTTTGAGATATAAAGGTGGTAATGTTAGAGTCATGCTAGTTGGGTAATTATGAAATTTAGAAATACTTGTGTTAAAGTTGGCATGTCCCACAGCATGCACGTATGGTAAACGTTGTGTGACAAATTTGAAGCATGGGGTGTTCTTTGATTGCCTTCCTTATGAGTGGAGGTCAGGATGTCGCGATGGTTAACTCCTACCAACCCTTCCCCTAGGAGCATGTGTAGTAGTACATTGCTTCGAGGGCTAATAAACTTCTGCAATAAGTATATGAGTTCTTTATGACTAATGTGAGTCCATGGATTATATGCACTCTTACCTTCCATCATTGCTAGCCTCTACGGAACCGTGCATTGCCCTTTCTCACCTTGAGAGTTGGTGAAAACTTCGCTGGTGCATCCAAACCCCGTGATATGATACGCTCTATCACACATAAACCTCCTTATATCTTCCTCAAAACAGCCACCATACCTACCTATTATGGCATTTCCATAGCCATTCCGAGATATATTGCCATGCAACTTTCCACCGTTCCGTTTATTATGACACGTTCCATCATTGTCATATTGCTTTTGCATGATCATGTAGTTGACATCATATTTGTGGAAAAGCCACCTTTACAACTCTTTCATACATGTCGCTCTTGATTCATTGCATATCCCGGTACACCACCGGAGGCATACACATAGAGTCATATTTTGTCCTAAGTATTGAGTTGTAATTATTGAGTTGTAAATAAATAGAAGTGTGATTATCTTCATTATTAGAGCATTGTCCCATGTGAGGAAAGGATGATGGAGACTATGATTCCCCCACAAGTCGAATGAGACTCCGGACTTTATGAAAAATCAAAGAGGCCAAAGAAGCCCAAATAAAACAAAGAAGCCAAAGAAGCCCAAACAAAAAATAAAAAATGAGAGAAAAAGAGAAAGGGGACAATGTTACTTTTTCCACACTTGTGCTTCAAAGTAGCACCATGATCTTCATGATAGAGAGTCTCCTATGTTGTCACTTTCATATACTAGTGGAAATTTTTCATTATAGAACTTGGCTTGTATATTCCAATGATGGGCTTCCTCAAAATGCCCTAGGTCTTCGTGAGCAAGCAAGTTGGATGCACACCCACTTAGTTTCTTTTGATGAGCTTTCATACATTTATAGCTCTAGTGCATCTGTTGCATGGAAATCTCTACTCCTTGTATTGACATCAATTGATGGGCATCTCCATAGCCTGTTGATTAGCCGCGTTAATATGAGACTTTCTCCTTTTTTGTTTTCTCACATAATCCCTATCATCATACTCTACTCCACCCATAGTGCTATGTCCATGGCTTACGCTCATGTATTGCGTGAGGGTTGAGAAAGCTGAAGCGCGTTAAAAAGTACGAACCAATTGCTTGGCTGAAACCGGGGTTGTGCATGGTGGGAGCATTATGTGCGACGAAAATGAAGCATGGCCTAACTATATGATTTTGTAGTGATAAGATTTCTTTGGCTATGTTATTTTGATAAGACATGATTACTTTGTTAGTATGCTTGAAGTATTACTATTTTTATGTCAATATTAAACTTTTATCTTGAATCTTTTGGATCTGAACATTCATGTCACAATAAAGAAAATTTCATTGAGAAATATGCTAGGTAACATTCCACATCAAAAATTCTATTTTTACCATTTACATACTCGAGGACGAGCAGGAATTAAGCTTGGGGATGCTTGATACGTCTCCAACGTATCTATATTTTTGATTGTTCCATGCTATTATTACCTGTTTTGGATGTTTAATGGGCTTTACTAAGTACTTTTATATTATTTTTGGGACTAACCTATTAACCAGAGGCCCAGTCCAAATTGTTGTTTTTTGCCTATTTCAGTGCTTTGCAGAAAAGGAATATCAAACGGAGTCCAAACGGGATGAAACCTTTGGGAGAGTTATTTTTAGAACAAACGCATCCAGGAGACTTGGAGTGGACGTTGAGAAAGAAACGAGGCGGCCACAAGGCAGGGAGGCACGCCCCAGGGGGATAGGCGCGCCCCCCACCCTCGTGGCTCCCCTGACCGACTTCCTTCACCTATATATACTCACATACCCTGAAAATATTGAGGAGCACCACGAAACCCTATTTCCACTGCCGCAACCTTCTGTACCCGCGAGATCCCATCTTGGAGACTTTTCCAGCGCTCCGTCGGAGGGGGAATCAATCACGGAGGGCTTCTACTCAACACCATAGCCTCTCCGATGAAGTGTGAGTAGTTGACCACAGACCTTCTGGTCCATAGTTATTAGCTAGATGGCTTCTTCTTTCTCTTTCGATCTCAATACAAAGTTCTCCTTGATCTGCTTGCAGATCTATTCGATGTAATTCTTTTTGTGGTGTGTTTCTTGAGATCTGATGAATCTTGGGTTTATGATCAAGATTATCTTTGAACAATATTTGAATCTCTTCTGAATTCTTTTATGTATGATTGGTTATCTTTGCAAGTCTCTTCAAATTATCACTTTGGTTTGGCCTACTAGATTGATCTTTCTTGCAATGGGAGAAGTGCTTAGCTTTGGTTTTAACCTTGCGGTGTCCTTTCCCAGTGACAGCAAGGGCAGCAAGGCACGTAATTGTTGCCATCGAGGATAAAAAGATGGGGTTTATATCATATTGCTTGAGTTTATCCCTCTACATCATGTCATCTTGCCAAATGCGTTACTCTTTTCCTATGAACTTAATACTCTAGATGCATGCTGGATAGCGGTCGATGTGTGGAGTAATAGTAGTAGATGCAGAATCATTTCGATCTACTTGTCGCGGACATGATGCCTATATACATTGTCATGCCTAGATATTCTCATAACTATGCACTTTTCTATCAATTGCTCGACAGTAATTTGTTCACCCATCGTAATACTTATGCTATCTTGAGAGAAGCCACTAGTGAAACCTATGGCCCCCGGGTCTATTTTCCATCATATAAGTTTCCGATCTATTTTATTTTGAAATCTTTACTTTGCAATCTATATCATAAAAATACCAAAAATATTTATCTTATTATTATCTCTATCAGATCTCGCTTTTGCAAGTGGCCGTGAAATTATTGACAACCCCTTTATCACGTTGGTTGCAAGGTTCTTATTTGTTTGTGTAGGTACGAGGGATTTGTGTGTAGCCTCCTATTGGATTGACACCTTGGTTCTCAAAAACTGAGGGAAATACTTACGCTACTTTGCTGCATCACCCTTTCCTCTTCAAGGGAAAACCAATGCATGCTCAAGAGGTAGCATCCATCTTCTTGCGCGTCTACTCTGCCATCTTCCTCATTCTATCCATGACGCGGGATTTCTCGATGCGATTCTATTCCATGAGGAGGGCCTCCGACATCTTCATCAAGGAACTACTATTCTCATGCAGCTTCTTCCAGCCGGCGTTCTCCTCCTTCAGAAGGTCGAGCTTGTTGCAGAGCTTCGCCTTGTCCTCCTGAAGTTGCAGGATTTCGCCGGTCGCCTTCTTCTCCGATGCAATGCTCTTCTTCAGTAGCATCACCAAGCCTGCGGTCAACTCCCCCTGCTCACTGAGCTCAGCGGGCATGTCGTCGATGCTCTCCTTTAGCAGCTCGACCAAGCCATGGATGAAATCCTTCTGCTTATTGAGGTGCTTATTGAGCTGATCGGGCATGCCATCGAGGGATAAGGACTCCAACGCTGCCAGCTCGACATGTTTGCCTCCGCGGCTAGGGCGCTCCTGGGAGCCATTGCCTGCCCGTGAGATATCTTTCGAGGTCTCTGCGTGGCGGCGAGCCCTCTCTTTTTTTTCCACAGCCTTGGTTGTCGCTCCCTTGTTATGAGTAGTTCTCGACCTAGAGCTCTGCACACCAGCCATGGCAAGGACGGACGAAGAAGAAGGAATTATGAGGAGGAAGGTAGAGTAATTTTTGGTTAGGTAGTTCCCCTTTTTATAACCTAAGTACTAGCACTAGTACTACAACCTGCATAGTGGGAACACATTCAGGTTTGGTACGTACTAGTAGGTGTGAGCAGGCTTGCACTTAATTGTAGCACTAGTACTTTAGAATGTGGTGGGAACAAGGTAAATATTAATTGATGATTTTGGTTTCAAGGCCCGAAACGGCTCCCGATGAGTTTAGTGGAACATAAATTTCAAGCACTCCCGCCATCTCTGTTTACAAGGCTTGCACGTGTATCTACGTCGTTAATGTAACTTATATAAAATAAATAGTTTAACATAAAAATATATCATTAAAATATAGAATATTTGATGTTTGTAATGATATATTTTTCGTAATCTATGCCTCTTATTAAGTTGGTCAAATTAACGACCTAGGTACATGTGCAAGACTTGTAAACTGAGATAGAGGGAGTACTACACTGCTCAAATGTGGTCGCATAAGTTAATGATGTAACTGGTCATACATGTCAGACCAAGCCGATGAGTGTCCCTTCGGTGAGACGCGGGTCCGACCGACCATCTGTTGGTGCGACCGACTGTAAAGTATTACGCGATGGAGACTTCTAGTTGTGGCCTCGGATGATTGTCACGACCAAGCATTCTAAATCAGTGATAAATCAATTACCATCTTTTTCCAAACGACCAAGTATTTTCACAGGAATACAATACATATAGATGGAGTGATTGTCAAGGTTGCAAACCGACATGGAGTTGCAAGTTCACTGCATCGCTGGCGGGGAAGGAGGGCAGCTCACCTCGCCTATGATGCAAGCCCAGCGGCGCCGCTGCAACTGGTCCTGGGATTTGGCTTCTCCTACCTCCCATTTGAACAGTTGCACCGGCTGCTCATGCCATTGCGCATGCATGCACGTTCTTTCCTCTGAATTTGATTCTGTGAATATGATCTCTGCCATTAGCCCTAGCTCAAAATCAACGTGACACTGCCAGATGTTGACATCCCTCAGCATCTCTCCCATGAGATCGACTTGCGTCTCCGCCTTGTGCTGCACCAGGCGCAGTTCCTTGGAACTTCTCTCCAATCGATGCGATGCTTCCTTGATCCGATTTGCCCTTGCTGCCCATGACCTGAAATGCATCCCTGGCATGTTCTCCGGCGCCACCGATCTGTGATTCCAGAGCAATGGATCCCCTCTAAAACACATGTGGGTTTCGCTCAAAGGCAGCAGTGTTGCGGGCCGCAGCGAGAGGGCAGCCCGCGAGATCCTGGGATCTAAGGGATTATCCATGGCGGGATCCTCCAAGGTGAGATCCGGTGGGCGAGCCGGGGAGGCGAGCCTAGGCACTGGGAGAGCCCTACAAGGCTAAGATAAAGATACTACTACTCCACTCCGTCCATATTTAAATACAAAGGCAACCAATGGTAGCCCTGGCAAAATTTTATCATGATGCCTACCTACTGGTTTATTGTCCCCTTTTTTGTGCCACTTTTTATGACATGAATAAATATTATGTTACTTACAAATATGGTCAAAAATTGGCACAAAATACGAAGGAGACCAATGGAAGTACTAGCAACCCATGATTTAACTACTCGCATGCGCACAATGGAGTAGTAATGTCTTTCTTCCGCCCTCACATCCTCTCAATTTGCATGCGTTGAATTAATTGACCATCAATGAAGTGAAGGACATTACACGCGTCAAATTATCATATGGGTGGATCTTCATACAAAATACGTCCGCCCGTGTACCCGCATGTGCGTCCGAGGGAATGAGTGCGTGCATGGCATGCGTGCACATCTTCGCGTCGTGCATGTACCGCCAGTGTGGCTCAGAGAGGACGAGTACATTCTTCTGGAACCAGCAACACGTCACTGTGATCAATCCACACAAGGAGGTCGCGACAACGCCTCCACATGTGCCATGTGGCTTCATGAACTGTAAGAGTGACACTGTGTAGCTTGCCATTGGAATTCTAATTTACGTGTTTTGCACATACTCGAAGTACTAGTAAGGTACACGTGCACTCCACGCATCAAATATGGCAACCAAATTATGAATAAATACCACTTATAGCATTTAAGCTCTGAGTAATATATGCCTGATGTAGACTTTCATTTAATTCTGATAGTTCATCTCATTGAAAATCAATTAGTTTTTATAAAAATCTAGGGCCTCTTTGATTTGTAGGATTTCCAAAACGTGGGAATAGGAAAAACATGGGATTAGAGTGGAATGTCGTCTTGAATCCTACATGATTGCACAAGCGTTTGATTGTGCATAGAAAAAACGTAGGATTCTTTCAAAGAGGTTTGAGTGGATGGGATGTTTCCTATGAAATCTAGTGCAAATGAATCCTATGAAAAAAGTCCTATGGTTTACAATCCTATGAATCAAACAACCAAGATAGGAAAAACTCCTAAGGATTAGAATCCTCCAAAATTACTTTGAGAATCCTTTGAATCAAGGAAGCCCTTAATCTATTTTATGATTCATGGAACTGTGCGTAGTAAAGCGTAAAGTAAAAAAAATAATGGCAATTCAACTAAAAAAAGTTTGGGCAGTTATGATACAGAAGATTCTAGAACAAAGGAGAAGCACTTGTGTTTTGAGGTTTGTGCATTATGCTTAAGTTCAACCATGGAGTCTGCTAGACTGTACATGTGGCAAAATCCGGTGGGGGCTAGAAGATGGTGCGACGGGCCAAGTGGAGGGATACTATGAAGGAGTGCACAAGTGCGAGATCGATATTTAAAGAGAGGGGGCGAGAACATGTGCTGTTGCGCGCAGTGGCGGAGCCATGAAAAGTAAATGAGCTAGGGGGCCAAGCATTGCTATTCCTTTACGATAAGGGACAATTCATCAACTTAATACATTTTACCAGCAATTGTCTAATGATCACATTCATATTAGCATTGATATATACTGATGTTAGGTGGGGGTAGGGCCCTTGCTGCCCCCTGTCTTCGCCACTGTGCACGCGTCTGAGAGATGAAGAGGAATGCATGGATGATGAAAGGGGGACATTGGATATATAATTAATGTGGGTGTATTATCTATGTAATACTATATAGAGAGATATAGATTGATCGATGTGGACGTGGGAAAGAGGGTGAGACCTCACTAGATATATAGATTGATCGGTTTGTGTGGAAAACTGTGAAAGACCTAGCTATATACACACACACATAGAGGAACATCGATCATTGCGCATGCACGTGAGAGATAAAGAATGCCCGATATGATGGAGAGGGGGAGCTGTGTGTGTGTGCCTGCATGGGAGACCGACCTGAAGAAAAAGATTGCATGTGTACGATGGATAATGCCGACTAGTAGTGTGTGTGCATCCATGCACGAGAGAAAGTTAGTGGTACAATTATAAAGAGAAGACGACTGTGTGGGTGTAAAAGACTAGGTGAGGTCATGATCAATGTAAAGTTGAATTTAAATATTTGAATAAGAGATCATGATGTTTGAAACCCATGCATGCATGAATATAACTGAGATATGCGCGGTGTGGTTTGGAAATGAGCATGTTGTACTATATACACATTGAATAAGGTCAGACTGATTTGAATTTGAGATACTAATGGCAGACATCGTTTGGCCACATTGCATCCGTGCATGGACACACTATTCTAATTGGAGATGATGGGTGGCTTTCGCATCACATATCTATATATGTACCCCTATATACATTAAATTTTATATTTTTATATAGTGTGCGGATAACTTTAACTTTGAAAGATGGTTGTTCGATGAGGCCAATCCGATGGTGCAGAGATGCAAATTTGAGCACTACTAGCCATTGGATATCATCTAGATTCCAGAAAATTTTGCCACATCTACAATATAGAAGACTCCATGGTTGAACTTAAGCATAATGCACAAACCTCAAAACACAAGCACTTCTTTTTTGTTCTAAAATCTTCCGTATCATAATTGCCCAAAAAAATTTCTAGATGATTTGCCATTAATTATTTTTACTTTATGCCTTACAACGCACAATTCTATGAATCTTAAAGTAGATTAGATTTCCTATAAAAACTAGATGATTTTGAATGAAATGAACTATAAGAATTGAACGAACATCTACATCATGCATATATGACTCAAAGCTTACATGCCGTAATGTGGTATTTATTCATAATTTGGTTGCCAAATCTCATGCGTGCAATGCACGTGTACCTTACTAGTCTAAATGGTGTTTGTGTGTGTTGTGCATGTTAAACACATTGTACGTAGTATATCATACATGGTTTAGATTTCGAACATCTAGATAGAGCATACGTGTACTATGATTTGAATTCAACATAAAATGGATACATATATTTGAATTTGAGAACGTATGTACATGTAGTTCGTATTTATATAGGAATTTACTTCTCCTATATTCACGTCTTGTGTTGTGAAGATAATATTTAGATGGTTGTATAACTAACCCGAGTACAATCCCATTCAAACAGGGAAAATGTACACAAATTTAGTCCATATGCTAGACAACACACATTGTTTTTTTATTGTTGAGGGAAGTGCAAATTGTTTTGGTACTGTAGACGTTATGTTTGGTGTCCCAATTTTTTTAGTTTTTTTGTTGTATTTGAATGCATTTATAGTAATATAGTAAAACGGGACATGTCTCTCTCTAGTGATGAGGTGCGAATTGTCCTTTTTCGGGGGTACACGTTAAGCTTGTTCTCCCGATATTTCAAGCCACGCCTTGTTATGCCGAAATTTCAAGCTAGCGTCTATGTCTATCGTGCTGCAAAACTCCCGCCTCTTCAACCCACGCCTTGTTACCCCGAAATATTTAAGATATATATTTGTCTCGTTGTGGTCCGACAACTCCCTCCATCTCAACCCACGCCTTGCTATTCCAAAATTACAACGCGCGCGAAAACTTCCACCTCCTATGAAATCCTGATACGCGAAATGCCCGTGATACCCTTGAACCGAATGAACGGCCTAGCTCAAATCAATGGGGGTAATTTCGTAACTTACCCCACATTCGGACAAGCGCGTCCCTAAGCCATGGTTCCCCACTATCATCCCATCCGACCACCCATTCATAAACCAGGGCCGTGAAAACTCGCGAAGCCCCACACCCTCCTCCGTCCGCCACCCAGCCGGAGCCTCTTACCCGACGACGTTATCCACAGCAACACCTCGACGTCCCTCATCCACCGTACGGAATGAGGATCCGTCGTCGATCTCATCATCCCGCCGGTTCAGCCACCCCGTCCTCCACCTCCAAGGAGTTGCCCTAATGTTCCCCTCGTCTTTCGCGCCACCTCCATTCCCACACCGCTGTCGTCACTTGCACCACCGGAAGAGTAGCATCATCACCGTTTCCTTGGATGAAGCTGCATCCTAGTTGGTGCCACCAAAGAGGTTGTACACTAATCGCCGCATTTTCTTCTTGATTCGATCTCATGGTGCTACCGGCACTTGGTCCCGAGCCGACACGGCGCGGCTCCATCCACGGCGGTGGTGCCGGCCACTTCCTCCACAGCATCGCTCCCTCGGCGGCGACATCCACATCAATAGGAGTTGTTGCTGCTTTAGCTCTCGCTCGCGCTGCTGCTATGCTCTTGCTCACGGTCCCCTGCCTGGTCTGCTCTTGCTCTTGCTCATGTTGGTGCTCTCACTCTTGCTCTATCTTGCGATGCTGCTCTGATTTAGCTACACTTCAATCGACTGAATCGGCTTGTGGGTCAGTCGATTTTCTGGGGCTGGGGGGCTCGCCGGAGTTAAGGAAGAACCAGCCGCAGCGAGGAGGGGGGCTCGCCGAAGAGGTACCCCACTATCTATCTTAGGGTTCAGGGTGGGAGCGGTGGTTGCCGACAGTGGTGGGGCGGTGGTGTGGGGATCGC
>NC_041393.1:460737896-460773117 GCF_002162155.2 Triticum dicoccoides
ACTAGCCGTGGGGAGTGGTTTCGGGGCGGCCGCGGGCGGTGGGGGCGGCAGTTTGGCCGGTGGTGGCTGGCAGCTCACGGGGGTCGAGGTTGAAGATGAACTGCATGTTCGTATCCAACGATTGGAAAATCGACTGACCAGAGAAGAAAAAGTTAGTCAACTGACGTGTAGCCTCACCTGATGCTGCTACACGACTAGTTGCCCCGGCTCTCGCACGCGCTGCTGCTGCTACTACTTTTCTGCTACTAGTGCGTTCAATTTCGACAGTACAATTCTGTTTTGACAGCAAAATTCAGTTTCGACAGTTAAGTTAGTTTCGACAGTTAAATTCAGTTTCGACAGTTAAGTTCAGAGATGAGCGGGTGATGTATTTTACATCTAGCACTTTGTGGTTATGTATTTTACATCATCTATTGGAGATGCTATTAGAATTCCACTCAGGTTAACGTTGTCTCTCTTGTCCTGCTTCAGCCTCGGTGTCGTACAACTCACTGGAGCTGCTCCAATGACGAAACCCTCCATCATAATGGAGCAGTACCCCGGGCTCCATCTCCAGACGCCTAAGATCTTCTTCCCCTCCTCCGACAGCCAAGTTAGCCGGAGCATCCTCACCGACCAACCCAATCACGCTGAGATCGACATGGCTTCGCCAAAGAGGTTGTACACTTGTTGCATCTCTTTTTTATTCTACATGTTATATATGTTGTCCACTGAGCACATGTAGTAACATGAAATACGATTATTTTATCCTACTATATGACAAGCAGTGAGGTACCAGGCAACTTAGCTATCCGTTATGGACTCTCTTGAACCCCATCATTATTTATCTCTGCGTGTTTGAGCTATGCATTTGTCGATGGGCCTGGGAGTTGAGCTAGTAGGGCAGTGGCCTGGGTCCAAAGTAATAGAAGTAGCACAAAAACATTTTTTTAGTGTAGTCTTTTCCATGCTCAACCTGCCTACTAGAATCGCGAGTGCTTGAAAGGAAAAGTGAAGGAAAACATAGGAATTGGAAAGTTTCCTATGGTACTACTATTCATGAATTTGGTTCAAAGGAATGGAGCAAAGGAAAACTATAAGATTTGTTCCTTTAGTGTCTCCTTTTCAAATTATAAAAAATGTAGGAATTTTAATTTCCACTTGTGCTCCTTTTCAAATTCCTATTCATGAGGCACAAGACTAAGAGATAGTAGCATAATAGCATTATAACCGTACATTTTCTTGTGGTTTGACTTAATCTCACCATGCTTCTTTGCACCCTGTTATCTTCCAATTCTTGTGAATCAAACACCTAGATTGGCAGAAATCATGTGTTTTTAAATTCTCAATTTTGCACGTGCATTCCTATCCTATTCTTGTCTATTTCCTATCCCTGCATTGTTAGAATCCTCAAATTCAAACAAGCCCTTACACAATTACTTCTGTTACAGATATGTGTCCAAGAAAACCTTGTGTGGTTTGTCCTGCTCCTGCTGCGTTGTGTTCCACCCCAGCTCAGCTGCTCCAACGACGGAAGGGTTCAACACAGCAGGGATCCGCTCTCCAAACTGTCTTTCGCCGCCTCAGATCTTCTTCCCCACCCCCGGCAGCCACGACAACTGCATTACCATCATCAACTGAGCAGATGACCTTGAGGACTACACGGGTCCGCAAGAGAGGTCGCACTTTTCCGTGTCTGCTTACGTTATGCATCGCTTAATATGATGACATGCTACTGTATCGTCGTGTTCACCTATTAGACTCCAAGTCAGGTCCAAACTAATGTTGAAACTTGAGTTTTTAATGGTTGTGGGGTACATATTGGGGTAGCAATCAGTACTATCCGTCTACTATCTCGTTAATCTCGGGTGTCTACTATGAGTTTCATGTTGGGCGCAAACAAACATTAAAGGAGCCATTATTTGTATTTTTTAACTAAAGCTATTATCTGCCTGCTATCATTGGTTTTGGGTCTATCCACAGTTTGCTACCATCACTCTGGATTTGTTCATGCACTCCTTACATAATCTCACTATGTTTTACTCCTATGCATGTCAGTTATTGTACACAATGGAACTGAACATGTAGAGCAAAAGAGACCAGCCTTGCGTGGCAATAAAATTTCATGTAGACGTTGCTCCATGGTGGGCGCAAAGGCAGCCCCCCTCCATCCATTTCGGATCATAATCAAAAGGAAGATAACTGTTCTGAGGGGGATTTAGAAGGAGAAGACCACTCCTATTTACCCCCTGAGGTCTTCGCTTTAACTTGGCATGCTGATGTTGGTAATATCATGCATATGGTGCCTTACATTGCTTACTGTATACATCAAATATGTCATCTGCTTAGTTTAGACATGCTTTGTGTCAATGCCATCTGTTTATTTTCTTTATCGTATATGTGAATCATGCAATGCCATCTTTTTTAGCCAAGCATCATATATGTGAATTTTGCAATGCTACCCTGGTTAGCCAGTCATCTTATATGTGAATTATATCATACCATCATTTTTTATTACGTGTTAAATTTGTCAACAATTTTAGTACATTCAACTACTCTTCCTGTGCATCAGCCATTCGGCATGGTCATGGAAAAATCTGGAGTGGAAACAAGATCTTTAATGCAGGCAATGCTATCTGACGAAGCGCATGTCTTGCTGGTTATGGATAGCTCCTTAGAGGAGGATTCAAACATAGATGACCAGTCATATCCCCCCCCCGAGGTGCATGCTCTAACTTGGCAGGGTTATGTTGCTCATATTGTGTGTATGGTATCTTGCATTGCTATGTCATTTGCTTAGTTTAGACATGCTTTGTGTGAATGCCGCCTGTTTAGTGTCTAATTACCATATATGTGAATTATGCAATGCCATCTCTTTGCAAGACATTATATACGTGAATTATGCAATGATATCTTGTTGCAAGGCATTATATATATGAATTATGCAATGCCATGCTGTTTAGCCAAGCTTCATATATGTGAATTATATCATGTCGTCCTTTTGTTTGTATTCTCATTGCATTTGTCGACAATGTTTGTATATTCAACTGCTCCTCCTGTGCATCAGCCATTTCAATTGGAGATGGAGAAATCTGGAGTGAAAACAAGGTCTTCATAGCAGATAATGCTACCTGCTGAAGCATATGTCTTGCTGGTTACACATAGCTCTTCAGAGGAGGATTCAGAGACAGATGACCAGTCCTATTATCCCCCTGAGGTGTATGCTCAAACTTGGCAGGGTTATATTACTCATATCATGCATATGTTGTATTGCAATGCTTAGTTTTTACGTCATATACACAATATTGAATTCCATCTCCTTAGTTGACACATCATATATGTGATTGCCCTCTGCTCACTTGCTTAGTATATAAATCATATATTTGAGTTATATCATGCCATGATGTTTACATAGACAACATGTATCTGAATTATGGCATGCCAACCCATATTCTAAAGACATAATATAGTTATATCATCTCATCTTGTTTACATAGTCATCATATTTTGAATTATGTCATTCTATCCGTGAATTATACCATGCCATCATGTTTCCATCGACGACATGTTTGTGATTTATGGCATGCCAACCACTTTAATAGACACATTGTATAGTTATATCATGTCATTCTGTTTACATAGTCATCATATTTTGAAGTATGTCATTCTATCCTGTTTAGTTAGCCATCATACATGTGAAATTATGTCATGCTATCTTGTTTGATTAGCCATCATATATGTGAAATTATGTCTGGCTATTCTGTTTGGTGAGACAACATAAATGTGAATTATTCCATGCCCTATTTTCTTCCCTACTATGCATTGCACCTATCTATCTTACAATATCTGTACATTCAATTACTTTTCTTGTTTATCGTCCATTTCAATTGGAGGGGGTGATGGCAGTATCTGTGGGAGTAAAAACACGGTCTTCAGAAAAGATCGTTCTACCTGTCGATGCAGATAGAAGCACGGTTGTACTTGCCCAAGAACCATCCGCACCACACATAACCCAGACTCACGCGGATTGTACCCCTACCCAGTTGGACAGAGAACCAGCTACACCCCTTCTAACCCCAACGCCAGCAGATAGTAACCCAGTTCTAGTTAACATAGCACTGTCTCCACCATAGAACACCCAAACACGAGCATTTAGTAAGGCAACTGCAGTGCCCAAAGCACGAGGACCACCACTTCGAACCCCAACTCAATGCTTAAAGCAGAAGAAGAATTGTTCTCGGGTCAGGTTACGTAGCTATGGTTCATACTACTTTGCTCTTGCATCACTGTATTTACTCATACCAACTAATTTTAAATTTTAAGGATGCAAATTTGAAGGATGCAGTTGAAACTCCAATGGTGCAACAGGTATGTTTTAAACATGTTTCTTTAACGTGTTTTATGTTGTAACTTTCTCTATGTTGATTTCATTTTCAATTGAATAAACAATTATGTTCTCATGCGATGCACATTACAAGTGTTGTCATTGCTGTGTAGTTTCCCACACTTATATTCTGTCTGTGCTACTTTGTCTTAAATAGATATGGTTCGAGCTGTATCTATCTTGATTTGGCAACATAAACTAGAATGAAATACACCATACAGTGACCATATTACATAGATATGTTTGTTTCATGTTGTTATCCTGTCCACCTTACTACTGAACTGGTTTACCTGAGTTTCATATACTACATTGTAAACATGTGATGTGTTTGCTTGTTTCTCTTTTAGAACGCAGATAAAACATTGGAGAAGAGTACACCGTTATGCAATGGTAAAGGAAGTAATGCAGATAAGGTTCAAGATAGTGCGACATCCCTGTTGGTCTCCAAGAAAGCTGATAAAAACAATATTGAAGACACTGAGACAACCCCAAACTCCTATCTTGATGTAGTGTTTGAGTTACTGGCTACTACTGCTGGCGCCAGCTCTTTGAACTTGCTACCTGAATCAGTTCGGCTTCTTGAGTCTCAACTTCAAGTTGAAAGACATTGATCAGATGTTATGCGACAGGAAGCCGAAGGACTGAGGAAGTCCCTGCAGAATTCAGATGCATACTTTCTGGTGCAAAAACAAGTGCTGGAGGATTTAAGCGCCAAACAAGAGAAAGTTAACAAGCTTGCTAAGCATCTTGCCAGCATTATGGGTACCCAGGATATTGTTTCTTGAGCTCTTCTGAAGTGGTTTCGGTTCTAGACTTGTTTTGTTGCGGTGTTTATTTGCACCGGTCGCCAACTTTGACAACCAGTGTATATGATATGCTGCTTTGTTCCCTGTATTTGCACTCGTGGCGAACTTTGATGCCCGGTGGATGTAATATGTGTAATAGACATGATAGCCTAGCGTAAGTTACTTGCTTATTTATTTCCTTATTGTCTTGTTTATTTGTTTGCTTGTAGTCCGTGCAGTTATTTTTCCACGGTTTGCTAGTGGCCGCAATAACCTATTTTTTAGAACTAGACCATAATAACCATGGGCTACATATTTACTGTAGTTACCATAGGCCTCCTATGGGCCATAGAAACAATGGGCCTTCTAAGGGCCATAGAAACAATGGGCCTTCTACGGGGCGTACAAACAATGGGCCTTCTACGGGCCGTAGACACAATGGGCCTTCTACGGGACGTATCATCAATGGGCCTTCTACGGGTCGTATGATCGATTGGCCAAACATGGGGCAATAACAGACCGCATTATGGCCGTAAACGGGCAAGAGTTGGAATCGTCCGTTCATGGCCCGACCATAATGGGTCGTTGTTAATCGGTCGTATTCAATGACGCTATGAAAATGGCCCAACGTATTAACGGGCCACAAACAGGCCGACTATAATCATGGGCTGAATTTGGCCCACAAGCAGAAAATGACAGTAACGGGTCGTAAGTAAACGAATGCTGGAAATGAGCCCAAGAATAAATGGGCCCTGAGAAGGCCGAAAGATAACATGGGCTTGAAACGTCCCAATGGAATAATGGGCCGTTAATGGGTATAAAGTGATACCCTATTCACTACGGGCCAGTTTCACCATAGGTCGTTAATGGGCCAAGAGTTACAAAGGGCCTCATATGGGCCGAAAGACGTCATGGGCCATACATGGGCTGAAAGTTAAAACAGGCTGGAACCATTTTGGATGGCCCAGATGACGCTACTGGGCCTAATTCAGATAGGTCATAACGGGCCCTGGGTTAGTGGGCTATAAATGGGCTATATGCGAACAGGCCGTTAACAGGCTTTCCGTGGGCCGTCCCGTCACATTTTGACCAAGTCAAACGGGCCGGCCTTTTCACAGGAATGGGCCTCTGTTGGGCCGTGCCACGTGTCAATGTATCATAGGCGCCTTCGGTCTAATGAGTGGATGACATTTGTCCCAACGGTGAGCCGACACATGTTTCCTCCAGCCAATGATGATTTTACACATGGAAAATCCCCATTGGTCGGGGCTGCTAACGGGTCATCGGATCCAAAACCGGACCCAATAGCTTAACGGCAAGCCGTTACGGTGGATGCCACGTGTCAGTCACCCTTGACGAAAGCACTTCTATGACGCGCGATTTATCGTCATGGAAGTCGACACTTCCAAGATGATAATTTTGGTAATGTCATGGAACACTTCTACGACAGGACAGGTATGACTATCTTGATTCTGTCATAAAATTGTCATGGATGTACATGCATGACAGAAAACGTGACCTACTGTGACAAAAATGTATCATCACGGAAGTGTATTTTTTTAGTGTCAAGACCTCGACTATGCCTCAATGGCCTCTTCTGATCCTTAGGCACATCCAGGACAACGGCAAATCCCGGAAGGTGGGCGGAGAGGATATGTGTGCATCGCCGAGCAACACCGCGGAAACCTCCTCCGAGCCAACGGGTGCAGCGGCCTCGACGTTGACGAGCCCACTCTTGGTGCTAGCGGGCTCCTACCTTTCAAGGTTGGCTGCCCTGCCTTCACCCATGAGCTGCGGCAAGTCTGTTGGCCGTCCGTCTGCACGTTCAAGCCAAAGATACCTAAGAAATATGACGGAAGGTTGAACCTGGCAGAGTTCCTGAGCATCTACACCATCGTTGTTCAAGCTACCGGGGGAAGACATGAAAAGGTATTTGCCAACTACTTCTCGTTGGCACTCAAATCCAACATGAGGTCCTGGCTGATGCATGTGCCAAAGAACTCCATTTCATCATGGGAAGATCTGTGCCACGAGTTCATCGGCACCTTCACCGATGGCCACCAAGAGCTGGGCCGCCCCAGCAATCTGCAGCTTCTCCAGCAGAAGGAAGGAGAAACCACCCATAAGTATTTGCAAAGGTTCAGTGAAGTTCATCGGAATATTCCAAATATCCATCGGGCAGCCGTGATAGCTGCCTTCCAATCCAATGTGCGCAACCGCCGAATTCGTGCCAAGATGAATGTGTGGTTGTCCAAGACTGTGAAGGAGCTGTACACCCTGGCAGATAAGTGTGCCAAAATGGAGTAAGGGAGAAAGTTGCCTGGGGAAGAAGATTGCATTGATGTTGATTCGGAGGATGTTGATGAATCCACTAGTCAGAAAAATCCTAAGAAGCGCAGTAACAAGCAAAGGGATAAAGCAGTGTTGACCATTGAAGGGTCTGCCACTCCTAGTACCGGCAAGATCACCAAGACTAAGGCCCACGGCACGGAGGTTGTCACGTGCGCCGATTGCCGAGAAGCTGCAGCTGCCGAGAAGGCCGGGAACGGCGATGGGTCGTACTGCAAGATCCACCGGACCCAGGGCCACGGCCTTCAGGAGTGCTATCAGGTCGAGCAGTTGGTCAAGAGACAGATAGCAGAATATGAGAAGCAAGATAAGGAAAAGGGTCAGAATGTCACTGGCGGTAAGGGTCGTAGAGATGGAACAAATCGCCCCAGCAAGCCCTTCCGGAACAAAGGAAAACCCGCTGGGGGCCAGGGGAAAGAAGTCTTTGGTGATGAGAGTGACAAGGGGGATGAAGAGGAAACCAGTGAGCGGGAATTTAAGAAGGCCACAAACACCCTATGCGTTGACGGAGGTGCATCTTTGCACACCTCCCACCGCCAACACAAACGATGGGCTTGGGAAGTCAATGTTGTGGAACCAGCGCCGGAGGCCTGGAAGCCACTTAAATGGTCCAGTATGCCCATCATCTTTGACAAAGAGGATCATCCTAGCGTCACCACTTCGGTAGGATGCCTGCCTTTGTTGGTTTCTCCAACAATTCGCAACCTCAAGGTCACAAAGATGTTGGTGGATGGTGGGGCCAGACTGAATCTGATTTCCCCGGCAGTTATCAATCGGCTTCAGATAGCAGAAGAAGAGTTAGAGGTTACTGGCACGTTTCAAGGAGTCAACCCCAGCAGGAGTCATCCTAAAGGGAAGATTACGTTGCCGGTAACATTTGGGGGAAAACTTAACTTCCAGACTAAGAAGATTGTGTTTGACATAGTTGATCTCCCCATGCCATACAACGGGATCCTTGGACGCCCGGCCATGGCTAAATTCATGGCGGCATCCCACTATGCCTACAATACCCTGAAGATGCCTGGGCCGCTGAGAGTCCTCACCATCCCGTTAGATGAGAAAGATGCCATCATTTGTGTGGACAAGATGTACAAGGACGCAGTCGCGGGAGAGGCTGCGATGGCAGCAGTTCCCGCCAAGGAAAGCGAAGGGAAGAAACAGGATTGTAGGGCCTCTGGCAAAGAGTCTGGTAAGCGTGCCCCCTTCGAGTGCAAGGCACCCGTTGACGATATGCCACAATGGTCCAACAGCATGAAATCCAAGGTTGCTTCTCCCCAAGTGCAAAGGCTCCCGGTAGGGCTGGCTGGCGTTGATGGTACTTTCACCACCAGCACCACCCTTGATGACAAATATGAAAGAGCACTCGTTGCCTTCCTGCGGCCGAATATCAATGAGTTTGCTTGGCAAACATCTGATATCCCCGGTGTTCCCAGGGATGTAATCTAGTACCACCTTGTTGTCTGCCCAGACGCCAGATCTATTAAGTAGAAAGTCTGGAAGCTGGACTTGGAGAGGCAGTTGTTCATTGCAGAAGAGATCAAGAAACTTGAAGCAGCTGGTTTGGTCAGAGGAGTGCTACATCCCACTGGGCTAGCAAACCCAGTAGTAGTCCGGAAGGGGAAAGGGAAGTGGAGGTTGTGCATTGACTTCACAGACCTCAACAAGGCTTGCCCAAAGGACCCATTCCCCTTGCCGCATATTGATCAGATAGTGGATTCCACCTCAGGATGTGATTTTCTCTCATTTCTGGATGCCTATTCCGGGTACCACCAAATCTTCATGTCAAAGGAGAACGAGTAGACGTCGTTCATCACTCCATATGGTACGTATTGCTTTGTCCACATGCCATTCAGATTAAAGAGTGTCGAGTCCACCTTTGCAAGGGCAGTCCAGATTGGGTTCGAACCTCAGTTGCACAGAAACATTGAGGCTTATATGGATTACATTGTGGTCAAAACCAAAGACAGGGCAACTCTCATTTAGGATTTGGAGGAGACGTTTGCAAATCTGTGCAAGATCAACTTGATGCTAAACCTAGAGAAATGTGTGTTTGGCGTCCCCTCCGGCAAGCTGCTTGGATATTTTGTGTCCCACAGGGGGATCAGAGCCAATCCCGACAAGATCAAGGCCATTGAGAAGATCCAAGCACCAAGGAAAGTTAAATATGTAAGGCACCCGACGAGATGCGTTGCCGCGCTTAGCAGATTCATCTCTAAGACTGCCGAGCGCGCCTTGTCGTTCTTCGAAATTTTGAAGAAGGCAGGTCCCATGAAATGGATCCCTGAAGCAGATATAGCCTTGGAAGAGCTGAAGACCTACCTATCCTCTATGCCTACCCTGGTTGCACCCAAGCCTCAGGAGCTGTTGTTGTTGTACTTGGCAGCAACGAACCAAGTGGTCAGTG
Organism: Triticum dicoccoides; assembly: GCF_002162155.2. Taxonomy (NCBI): domain Eukaryota; kingdom Viridiplantae; phylum Streptophyta; class Magnoliopsida; order Poales; family Poaceae; genus Triticum; species Triticum dicoccoides. The sequence continues at coordinate 460,747,798 of NC_041393.1, forward strand.
CAGCCTTAGTAGCACCGCGAGAAGTGGATGAGAAGGAGAGTGAGTAGAGGCCAGTAGGGCTAGAGAAGGATCAGAGCAGCAGCGAGCACGGCAACGATGACAACCCCAAGGACGTGGTAAGGAAGAAAGTGGTGCAGCGCACAGTGTACTTCGTCAGCTCTATGTTACAGGGGGCTAGATCGAGGTACTCTGGTGTGCAAAAATTAATCTTTGGCCTCATCATAGTCTCAAGGAAACTGCACAACTACTTCCAAGCCCATGAGATCATGGTTGTTACTCATTTCCCGTTGCAACTGATACTCCGAAACCCAGAGGCTACTGACAAAATAGTGGAGTGGGCTTTGGAGTTATCCAGCTTTGGCTTAAGGTTTGAAAACACATCAACTGTCCAGAGCAGGGCATTGGAAGAGTTTATTGCTGAATGGATGCCAATCCCTGATGAGGTAGTAACAGAGACAGTTTTCCCCGGCAAGGAATCACCCCAGGAATGGATCATGTATTTTGATGGTGCTTTTTCCCTGCAAGGCGTTGGGGATGGTGTGCTTCTCATTGACCCCACCGGGGAGCACTTGAAGTACGTCGTCCGGATGCATTTTGTACGGGAAGAAGCCACCAACAATACAACAGAGTTTGAAGGGCTCCTTGTTGGGCTTAGGATTGCAGCAGAATTAGGAATCAAGAAGCTGATCATTCAAGGAGACTCGCAGTTGGTGGTGAGGCAAGTTAACAAGGATTATCAAAGTCCATTGATGGAGGCATACGTTGAGGAAGTGAGAAGATTGGAGGAGCACTTTTGACGGATTACAAATAGAGCACGTACCCCGTGCGGAAAACAGCATAGCTGATCATCTGTCAAAGTGTGATGCGCAAAAGGTTCCTGTGGAACAAGGGACTTTTGTTCTCCGTCTTACTCAGCCCTCCGTATCCCCAACAATAGTGGCCCATAAGAGGAGAAAGTTGGACACCGGAAAGCATCTCTCGGTAGAGTCGTCCGCTCCTGGCAGGGACTCTATCGGAACCAACTCCTCACAGCCTGCCGGACCAACACCTCCTGCCGGGCCCACAGACCCGACACACGATGCCAGTGCTCCCACATCAGAGGAGGTGCCGCTAGTCCTCGTTGCCGAGCCACAGGCTCCCACTTGGGCAAGGCACATTGTCCACTTCCTCCAAACCGGAGAGCATCCTGGCAATCAAGACAAAGCTGAAAGAGTAGCTCGGAGGGCCAGTATGTATCAGTTTGTCGATGACACTCTGTACAGAAGGAGGCCCAATGGTGTGAAATTTAAGTGTGTCTGCTGGGAAGAAGGACAGGAACTTCTGGCTGAGATACACAAAGGAATGTGTGGCTCCCACATTGGATCAAGGGCATTAGTTGGGAAAGCATTCCGGCAAGGATTCTATTGGCCCACAGCCCTCCAAGATGCGGTCGAGCTAGTCACTAAGTGTGGAGCCTGCCAGCTCCATTCCAAGAAAACCCACCCGCCTGTCCAAGCACTTCCGACAATCCCTCTATCATGGCCATTTTCAATCCGGGGCTCGATATCCTCGGCCCCTTCCCCCAAGCAATCGGGGACTTTGAATTCTTGTTCGTTGCCATCGACAAGTTTACAAAGTGGTCGGAAGATACTGCAATGAGAAAGGTGACTGCTCAGTCAGCTATCAAGTCTTGAAAGATCTGGTGTGTCGTTTTGGAGTTCCGGCAAGGATCATCACAGAGAACGGCACCCAGTTCACGGGTCGCACCTTCATGCAATATGTTCATGCCCTTAGATGCAAGATCTCATTCGCCTATGTGGCACACCCCTGGAGCAATGGACAAGTTGAGAGGACAAAGACTGAAGTGCTACGCGAACTCAAGACAAGAACCTTTGATACGTTGCGGAAGCACGGCAGGTGGTGGATCAAGGAGCTGTCGGTAGTTCTTTGGTCCCTCAGAACGACACCAAACCGAGCTACCGGGCAGACTCCCTTCTCCATGGTCTACAGGGCAGAAGCAGTTACCCCCATGGAACTCATTTATGGGTCACTTCGAGTACTTTCTTACGACGAGATCATGCAAGATCAGCACCGGGGTGATGACGATGTGCTACTCAAGGAGAACCGTCTCCGGGCTGCTACGCATGCTGCACGCTATCAACAAGCCCTGTGTTGCTATCATAGCCACAGGGATCACGCCCGGAGTTTTGAGGAAGGTGACCTTGTCCTTAGGCGCGTTCAGTCCACCAAGGGTACACTTAAGTTATCACCAAAGTGGGAAGGCCCTTACCGGGTAGTATGAGTCACCAGACCCGGCGCAGTCCGTCACGAGACCCGAGATGGCACTCTCTTGCAAAACTCATGGAATATTGAGCATCTCCGGAAGTTCTACCCGTAAAGCGCGAGGCTGCCAGGCCCTGCCCGGTAGCCACCCATTTGTACAGGCCTTGCCTAAGTTGCATGTAACCCCTTGTACAAAGCCGGGAGGATGACCCCATGCGAGAATAAAGAAGCGTTGTAGAGGGGCCCCAACCTAGATTGCATGCATGCATGAGCATTTCAGATTACAGCATAAGCATTTTATGAGCATCTACATATGCATATAGATAGGATTGCATCATGCATTCATTCTCATCTGCATGAAGTTACAGGTTCTCATCATGGACGTGGCTTTGATGAAGGGATAAGAAGATTGCCCGGTACTGCGATCCCGGCAAGCCAAACAGATAAGTTCTACCTCTTGTCATTCATGTTCTGTAAGCTATAACTTGTGCATTAGGAAACCACGCCACTCCTAGACTTGGGTGCTCCCATCCCTAGCCTGAACGTTGCTTCAGTCGGGATGGTTGTAGTTACCTTTGATAATAGCATCAAGGCTGCAAGTGGTGATGAGAAGGTCATGGCGAACTGGCTTCCCATGGCTCTCAAGGATGGCATTCGCTCGTGGCCCCTGAACCTCCCGGTGGGGTCGATCTCCTCCTGGGTCGAGCTGTGAGAGCGCCTCATCGCCAACTTCCAAGGCACCCACGACCGCGCTCCCACAGCCGGCGACCTGCAACACATCAAGCAACAACCAGGGGAGATCTTGCATAAGTACATCCAGTGCTTCACCAACGTTCGCCTCAAGATCCCCAAGGTCTCGGACGAGGCCATCATCTCAGCATTCACCGATGGCGTCCGGGACGTCAAGATGAAGGAGGAGCTCGCCATACATGAGGACCTGTGTTCAGCTCTGGAGATGTTCAACAAGGCAACCAGGTGCGCAAGGGCAGAGGAAGGTTGCCTCTTGCTCCTCAAGCTCCCTGAAGCCGACCCTGAAGACAAGAAGGCCAAGGCGAAGAATGTAAAGTGCAAGGGCCCGGCAGTGCTCGCGGCCGAGCCTGACATGAAGTGTGGGTTTGATCACCCCGAGTCCTCCAAAGGCAACTGTACGTTCTGCGTCTTCCACAACATGCACAACCACAACACAATTGACTGCCAAGGGCTCAGGGCTATCCGTGACAGACACCTTGGCCGACGCCCTGAGCGCAACTATCGTGGCTACAGCAAAGGAGGAGGTCACGGCGGAGGCTGCTGGGATGATCGTGGCCCTTGTCAAGGTTGGCGCGTTTAGCCTCGTGAAGACTGCTGGTAGGACCAGCCTGGCGATGGTCCATGGCGGGATTAGCCTTGAGGGGACCATCCTCAGGGCAATGCCGGCATCCTTCCGATGCCGCCGCCACCAAGAAGGAACGACGACCACCGCCAGGACGATGGGGTTGGGGGCTTCCAAGAGCCTCGTGCTATCGCCTGCATCCTGGGAGGTGCTCAGGCCCAAGCCTCCCATCGCATCTTCAAGCAGTTTGGGGCCGTGATCTCGGGTAGGTGGTCCCAAGCTGTGCGTCTTAGGATCGATGGTAACATGAACACGGGATTTTACCAAGCTTCGGGCTCTCTTGATGAGATAATACCCTACATGATGCTTGATTGACTTTAATGAGTATAGGGGTTACAAGAGTTCATCTACCCCGAGATCATATGTTGTGGTCTAAACCCTAGAGGTATGATGAGCAATGTCATAATCATCTATCAACTAGCCTGGCCTCGGTTTATATAATGTACCAGAGGCCTAGGATAACAAGAGTCCTAGCCGAATACGCCGGTGGGGGAGGAGTCCTTGTCTTGATCACCAAGTCTTGTGGAATCTTCCTTGTATGCGGCACCTGTCCGAACTGGCCCATGATTATACGGCCATGGGGGTCCTCGGCCTAATCCAACTGATTGGGACATGACGTGGTGAGTACCCCCTGGTCCAGGACACCGTCAGTAGCCCCCTAAACCGTTCTTCAAGTTGGGGACGCTCCTTGATTCTTTCGAACTGTTCTTCATCTTCGGTCGTTAGTCTTGAAAACTGGTTCAACAAATCTTTGAGCTTGAGGATCGCCGACGTAAACCCGAAGAGTTCACACGTCGGGTATCCAGGAGCCCCTTTAAGTTATCGGCCTTTATCAATGCCTGGTTATTTTTCACGCCACACCTTGGGTTTGAAGTTGTTCCCGAGCGGCGGTGCCCTCTTGCGTCCGAGCTCCAACGCCGGACTGCATTCGAGGTATCTTTTGCAGCCGAGCACTAAAGCCGGACTGCTTCCGAGCTCCAACGCCAGAATGTATCTGAGCTCCAATGTCGGACTGTGTCCAATCTCCAATGCCGGACTGTATCCGAGATGTCATAGATCATCTTGGGTCAAAAAGTTGAAGGAGTTTAGCCGAGCTTAATGCCGGAAATGCCCTCTATGGAGCTAGCCACTCTGTCGAAGCTCCAACGCCAGACTGCTTCTGAGGTGGTGCACCACCCCAGACTACAGGCTGATTTTTGGATTGGTGCAATTTATTCTATGCTGAGGTATATAGCCAGTAGCCCTCAAGGTATGTGTGTCGGTCTAAAACCCGAGATGCACCTGAAGGAAAACATGAAACCGCTGATCCTAGTAGCCCCTGAGACTCAGTTCGATGCGTGAAATCGGCCTGAGGATCAACTCCTAGCTCGGCAGCATACATAGGAATAGAAATGCAGTGTAATATATTAGAGATAATAGTGATCGACGAATGTGCCCTTGAGAGAGGGTCTTGAGAAGTTGCCGTAATATACCAGCTTGATGCCGGAAAGGTCCATATGGTACCTATTTTTGTCCGAAGACGCGTTTGTGCATAGTTCAGTCAAGCCGAACACTGAGCACTTTGAATTTTCTGCATCTAATAGGCAATGCAGTAGCCCCCGAGACACTGGTCGGGTGGCAACACCAGATCAAGGGATCGATGTGCCCCTTTAATATTTGTAAATAATAAGCCCAAAGCCCAGTAGCCCCCGAGCCTTAATGCGGGCACGGGTGGCCGAATTAAGGATCGATATCCATAGTATAATCACAAATTATGTGTAATGACTCTATGTATCCAAATACTTTACATCATTAATGCTCGGATCCGCATTGTACAAAACTTTGTTGACCGACCATCGGCTTCAATCTCTTCGGCCAGTATCTGAGGAGTGTTTTCCTACTTTATGAAGCCGTTATAAGGGCAAAGATTTATGGAAAACAAGGCAATCTGGCCATACAGTTTTATAACAAAGGTACACGGAGAGATATGTTATATAACGTAATGCAAGAAACATCTTCCAAGGAAAATAGTCCCGCTATCGGTTCCTTTCTTTGGGTTGTCATGTTTATCATGATCGTGAAACCTCACCTCCGATTAATGTGGGAGGAAAATATTGAGGATTTAGTTCGGGGAAAGTTCCCGAACTCTATGTTATTTATGAACCAAAATTTTCACTTCCGTTGTTTCCGACCAATGTGATCCTTTAAGATTGCTAGCTTTCGGCTTCACCTAGTCTGAGGTACTTACTCGGATGACCCGGTAGTAACAATCACAGAGGTGCTCCCTTTACCACCTAGCCAAACAATTGGGAACGTAGGGGTAAGCACAGGAGCCAGGCAACCCAGCTGGGCCAAAATCTTAAGTCAAATTGGTGCATATTTATGGCTTTATAACAATGATTACGGAAGGAGGCACTTGTATATTAAATACAAATGCCGATGATATGTTTATTTTGACTCCGTTGCGACCGTTTAACAGTTGAAAGTGGCCCATCGTCGGCTTCTACCCCTTTGTAGATACTACGCAGGGTGTTTCCTCAATAACAAGACAACCATTAGCCGATGTCCCGGTGCCCGAAGGTGGTTGTGTTAGCGGGAACGAGGCAATCAGCTATGTGGGCTTTATAACTTTCACTTAGTCATAGGAGCTTTAAATTGGGGAAGCTAGCTACGAGCCCCCGGTTAGTGTTCGGCGACAACTGAGGTCAAGCCGTAAACACACAAATAGTCTAAAAGTGCCATAAGCTTTGGAAAACCAAAAAACTTCAGTAAAAACTTGACGTTCGAACAAGATCAAGTGTTCGGTGCCAATCTGAAAATTGGGAACAAAAATTGTGCTTCTGTCGTGCCTTAACATGACGCATCCGATCTCAAGACTTCACGCGGGTCAGCCCTTTGCAACGACCAAGAAGGAAACACATTTACTATAAAACAACTCATATAAATTTTAAGAGCCCCCAAGTGACTTGGGTAAAAGAATTTTATGTATGATGATTGTATGTACCGAAGTACTTATATCACATCTGTGTTCACCCGAACTTTGAACGCGTCTTAACTGACCGTCGGCTTCACCCTCTTCGGTTAAGGACCAAAAAGTGTTATGTACTCCACCTGTCAAGAATATCAACGGTGTTTCCGATAACCAGGCAATCAGGCCATAAGGCTGTAACAGACAAAGCGCACTCAGGGAACTTATGCTATATTACTAACAAAGTGTAAGAAGCATCTTCAAAGAAAATAGTACCTCCATCGATACCTTTCTTCGGTTGCTCGCTGTTATTATGAGAATTGTGCAATAGATTTTTTGTACTCATGAGTTCCGTTGTGTGCCGACCATTTTCGAAAACAATGAGAGTGCTAGCTTTCGGCTTCACCCAGTCTGAGGTTCGAGCTCGGATGAACCAGTTGTGACAATTGCAGAGGTGCTCCCTTTACTCCCTAGACGAACAATCGGGAATGTAGGGGTAAGCACAGGAGCCAGGCAACCCAGCTTGCAAATCGCTTAAGTCAACATGGTGCACATTGTGGCGTAATACACGAACAAGGAACAAAGCCATACAAGTATAATCATTTGCAAGAGGAAAGGCTTCATGGGGGAAGCCCCAAGTAAACGGGGTATTCAAATTTGTGTGTCACAAACAAAGTTTGGACAGGGATGTTTTTCACAAACAACTTTTTGCCAAAAAAGTATAATGCTTGGTCGGACCGAAAAAATTTAAAACTGAAAGTTTCTGAGCATGAAAGTGACTTAGCTAGTTAATGTTTTCGGAATTGATGCCGCGGTCCGAGCTTGATGTGGGACAAGGTTCCAGCCCCCAGGCTGGTCCCAAGGTGGCTGAGAGTTCGGCATTCCAAGAAGATGAAGCCCCCAGTACAGTCGCGGTAATGGAGCAGGTCGGTGCGCCAAGGCAACAACACAATTCGGTCGACGGAGGCGACAACACGGCTCAGTCTGAGTCGATTGGCTGCACAGATAAAATAGTGCAAACCAAAAGAAACGACAAATAAAGATTATAATGTATAAAAAATCTTCTACTTATTTAATACAAGTGAAGTAAATAATGAAAGAGATATGGCCTGAGCGTCGAGGTTAATGTCGATGCAGGGCGTCGGCGTGACGCAGTGAAGGCGTGGCAAAGCCCGAATTCACAGATCGGTCCAAGTTCCGGATACGGCGTTCGCCGAACTATGCACGGAAACTGGCCAAACCACCACGCAACCGTCATTAATGCGGCCACCATTTGATAGACATGTGTATAGATGATGGAACAAAGCATAGTAATAATTCCTTGGGGAAAATAAACCTAAACAAGCAAGAATTGCTAGGATTAATAGCACCTGGTTTATTTGTTTTAGCGGTCCGAAGAAAGGTTACTCCCAAAATTGGGACTCGGTCCGCACACCCATTGCCTGATGGGTGATGAAGCGAAGGCATGACGATGCTGGCAAAGATTGGCTCGCCGAGGCAAGGCCCGTGGTCCAGCTGATGTGATGAAGCTGGTCGGCCAGTGACGCCGAAGTCTCCGAAGTAAGTTCATGAAGGGATGATTAAGCCCCCAGACGAGGTGAGGAGACGGAGCGGGTCAGTGAGGAGATGGTGCAACTGCCATGTCAGCCGAGGTGTTGAAGTAGTTCGGCATTATGGACATCAGCTCGATGAAGCAACAGTTCGGTCATGCCGATGCAGGTCGTAAATTGTGACGTGGTCAATGCTGGTTGATGAAGCGACTGTGCGGCGATGCCGGTGTGCCCGCTCCGTGTAATCCGTGGGGCGGCGATGTTGGTGATGATTTATCCTTCGTGATGCCAAACTATTGTTCGGCTGGCCGAGATGATGATCTGAAGAAGTTGAGCTCGGCTCAACAAAGCGACGACGTGTCTATAGCAGGTCGGCCGCCGTGGAGTGATGTTGTCGGGCTGGTTTGACACCGGCGCGACGGTGAAGATTATATTGGAAAAATACTTATAATGTTAGTGGGATGTGTTTGAGAATAAAACACAATACCCCAAACAAAAACTTCCTTCAAAAAGAATGTCCGAAATCCCGTTCATAAAGAAGATGAACTCGGGTCGGATTCGTTCTCACGCAGAAAACAGATCCGAAAAGTGATGCACTAATCGGAAGGTTCCCGGAGTTTGGACGGTCGAATCAAGCTAAATTTTTGACAGGTGGTAGATACAGGAATTCCGCAGCCTATCAACGGTTGGATCTTCCAAAGGATGTCCGAGCTAGATGCTGGAAAACCACGCTCCAAACTCGTCCGGATTCTCGTCCAGATTCAACACGGCTCCGGTATATCGGAGATTGCCGGAGATTCCTCCGTCGGACCTTGACGAAATTTTGCAGTGTTGTTGTAGACTCAATTCCGCACAATTCCACTGAAGCAATCGTTTAAGCGACACTCGAGGAGGCAGTGGCGGTGGATACAAGTTCCCTGTCCAGAAAAACAGCAGGGTCGCCCGAGGGCAATGTTGACGTTGAGCCCCCGAGCTCCAAGGATGATTCCTCCATGATCTTGATAGAGATCGGAGTTGATGTAGATGAAGGCCCTCATCTGAACATGACGATCGGAGGTAGGGAATAGTCCTTGGTCAAGCCAAGGTAACAAGCCGAGCTGGTGACGAAGAAGCCGACGTTCCAGTTGATCTGCAGTCGAGCCATTGACCCTTTTTGCCTATCACACATTGGAACTCTCAATGAAAGCACCATTGTCGTTGTCAAAACCGGTAGATATCGAGTAGGGGGTCCCAAGCTGCGCGTCTTAGGATCGATGGTAACATGAACACGGGATTTTACCCAGCTTCGGGCTCTCTTAATGAGATAATACCCTACATGCTGCTTGATTGACTTTAATGAGTATAGGGGTTATAAGAGTTGATCTACCCCGAGATCATATGTTGTGGTCTAAACCCTAGAGGTATGATGAGCAATGTCATAATCATCTATCGACTATCCTGGCCTCGGTTTATATAATGTAATAGAGGCCTAGGATAACTAGAGTCCTAGCCGAATAGGCCGGTGGGGGAGGAGTCCTTGTCTTCATCACCAAGTCTTGTGGAATCTTCCTTGTATGCGGCACCTGTCCGAACTGGCCCATGAGTATACAGCCATGTGGGTCCTCGGCCCAATCTAACTGATTAGGGGACGACGTGGTGAGTACCCCCTGGTCCAGGACACCGTCAACGATGACCACCGCCAGGATGATGTGGCTGGGGGCTTCCAAGAGCCTCGTGCTATCGCCTGCATCCTGGGAGTTGCTCAGACCCAGCCTCCCATCGCATCTTCTAGTAGGTCGATCATGAAGTGAACGCGGCCCTCCCCAAGCTCGAGGCGTCGCGTCTACTCAGGTGGTCCAAGTACGCCATCACCTTCGACTCCTCGGACCAGCTCAAGTGCGCGGCCACTTCAGGCGCGCTCCCCATGCTCTGCTCACCTACCATCATCAATGTTCTCGTCACCAAGACACTCATCGATGGTGGCGTTGGGCTCAATGTTCTATCTGTCGAGACGTTTGACAGGCTCCTGGTGCCATGTGACCAGCTTCAGCCCACCAAGCCATTCTCAGGGATGACCGATGGCTCCACGCACCCCATCGGCAGATTCATCTCCCCGTCACCTTCAGAAAGCGCGACAACTACCGCACCAAGCTCATCGACTTCGACATTGCTCTAATTCGCGTGTTGTACAATGCCATCCTCGGGTACCCAGCCCTCGCCAAATTCATGGCGGCAAGGCACCACGGCTACAACGTCCTCAACATGCCAGGAAGCAGCAACATCATCACGGTCGCCTGAGATGAGAAAGACGCGGTGTGCTTCCTCGAGCGTGCCTACCAGGCCGCAACAGCCAAGAACTCAGATGGCGAGGGCGTCACCCTTCCCCCTGAGGTTACCCCTAAGAAGAAGAAGTAGCTCCTCCTCAAGGGCACTCAGGAGGCTGGCACACCTAATAATCGTGACTCGGGCCCCTCTCCCTCTGCCGGGGCGCCTTTCCCTCTCGCTTAGGAAGGCGCACCCAGCGCCCCCCTCAGGTTGGACTCGGGGGCTCTTCTCTGGAAGGCCTCTGACCTGGCCAACGTCACGAGGGGGCGTTCGGGCAACATGTGGAGGCATGCTTCAACGCGCGCTTCCAAGAGCAAGGCACAGGGCGTGAGGCACCAAGCGCATAGGAGTTCATCATCAGGGCAATTGAAGTTCTTCAGGAGGCGCGGGCCATTCGAGGCGAGCAACGGCCCGCACCACTCAACACAGCTACTGCTCACGACACGAGCAGCGAGCTGCGCGTCTGTGTCAACATCCACAGCCTCAACAGAGCTACTTCTCAGGAGCTCTTCAGGCCGTCCAGCATCGGTCGGTGTGGAGGCCACCCCCACAGCTACGTCTCCATGCCATTCGGCCTGCCGGGCACGGCTGCCACGCTCTAGTGATGCATGTGTGGCGTCCAGGCGTCTCGTGAAGCCAGGCATTAGGCAGTCCTAATAGAGGAGGAGTCAGGGCCTCGGGAGCCCCCGAGGCTTAGGAGCCTGTTGGCTCGTGAGGAGCAACTTCTGCGGCGCGCATCTTCAGCTACTTCAACACTTCTACCCCAACGGTGCCAGGTGACTTTTTAGTTCGTTCAGTTGAGGGCGCCCCTCGGGCTGCATTATCCTCAAGTTGTGTGGGTCCGCCCCATAGCAAGTATCATTTTGCGCATCTATCAGAATTGATTTCGCCCCTTTTATGAGCTACCTTGCATTATTACCTGCCTGACCGGTGCTTCGCCACCATGAACGTCGTGTGCCCTTTCGAACCCGCCCGCGGCCGCCTCATGATTAAGGATTGGCATGGCGTCTGTGCTCGGGTCCGTCCCTACAGTGTCGCTAAACCCAAGTGGTCAAGCTCTATCTTGCGGGCCAGCCCCGTGTACGTCATCTCTCATGGCCCTTGGTGCCTTGTTCTCACATGAGTTAATCGTGAGTGGATAAGTTAGGCGCGCAGCATGGTGCCTTGCCACCGCGGGAGCCGCGCACCGGTTGTCTTTATTTAGGATCGATGCATGAGAAGTCTGGGCACGGCATCCGTGCTCGGATCCGTCCCTGCAACGTCGACAAATCCAGCGGCTGAGCTCTGTCTGGCGGGTCGGGCCCATTCACATCACCTCCTGGAGTCGCTGGTGTTTGGCCATCTCATGCAATATCCTTTGGAGATTCACTTGGCGAGGTGACCTAACCATCTCGCAAGATTCCGGCAAGCATCCTTACCCAAAAATTCAGGCGCAACCCGCCTTGAGGTAGGGCCTCGTGAGTCCTGCGCGGGCCCATGGGTGCCCATATACACCTCCTCCAGTCCTATCGTGCAAGCCACGTGCGAGGACGGGGTTGTACATGCCCTGGGGCCTCCCCTTAGAGGGAGCACCTCCCATGTACAAGTGGAAGCCTTATGCTCCGCGCTGGCGGATGACACAGTCGAGGAGTGGCTATGCCCATGCAAGAGTGGAAGCATCATGCTCCGCGCTGATGATAAACAACCGAGGGCACCCTAGCAGCGGCACTAACCTCGGGAGAGCCCCAGGGCTCGCCCTGGCCCCACTGCACCAACTTTCTCCCAGGAGAGACGTGCGAGGGGGCTGGGCACGGGGGCTGCGTCTAGGTCATTCCTGGCGCACGCCACCCTACCAGGTCTTCGGCACATAGTCATCTCGTGACCCTCCTAGGGAAAAGGTGGCGAGGAAAGGTATGAGGACTCCAGATTAACCTAGACGCTGCTTGCACTTCCTTCGCAAGGTCGTTCGTATGTCAAGGGGGACCCCTAAGCATCGCGACTCAGGGGCCTCACTGGTCACGTAGCCCCTCACTCCTTGGTCTCGTCCTACCGATCCGGTCGAACCAACGACGGCTGAGGTATGCGCAGGGCGGGGCCTTGTCGACGCAGAACACTAAAGGCAAACGGACGTAAATCGAGCACAGAAAGGAAAATCGCAGAATCCTAGCAAATTATTACAAATCATAATGTTCACAAATCCAAAGAAGAAGTTCTTACGCCTCCACGATACACACTAAATGTTTCAGGATAAAGATGTGAGGCACCGCCTTCAGCCCTGCTCACTGGCACCAGCCATCTTGGGGAGCGTGTCCCCGAGGACGCCGCTGTCGCCTTCATCGCCTGCTTCGGCCGCCAAGGCTTTAGGGTCGATGCAGCGGAACTTCACCACCAGGGCTTCCACCAGCTCCTTCACGGCTTCAACAGCAGTGGTCCGGGACTCGGGCGCCACCGGCTCCAGCAGTGTCCCAAGGTCCAGGCTGGGGTACAGGAGACGAAGATGGGTGTAGATGCGTGTCGCAACCGCGGTGAAGAGTGCGCTCCACTCCCCTTCCACCATGGAGCCCAGCGCAATGCAGATGTTCCCCAGCTCCTCGACAAGCTTGGTGAGAAGACCAGGAAGGCCACCATCCGGGGTCGCCAGCGGCTTGTCGTATCCTTCCTCGTAAAGGGAGTGGAGTGCCTCGCGGCACTCTCGCTTGAAGGAGGTGAAGGCGTCGCGCCTGGCCTTCTTCGCCGCAGCAAGGATCTTTTCCCTGGCCTCCAGCTTGGCCTTCTCCTCTGAGACATGCTTGGCATAGGACGACTGAGCCACGTTTACCTCCTCCTTCAGCTTCTCCAACCAGCCCCGCTTTGTGCCTTGCTCTTGGGTTGCCTGCTCTAGCTCGGACTCACGGTCGGCAAGCGCGGAATCCCGGGCCTTGAGCTCCTCCTCCCGTGTCTAGAGCCTGCACGCCTGGGAGGTCTACTACTCGCGAAGCTTCTCCAGCTCAGCCTCCACCTAGAGGCAGCGGATTTTGGTGGTCGCAGCATCGGCTAGCGCAGCGTCACGAGCCGATGTGGCTTCTGTGGCCTGCTCCTTAGCATCCGCGGCGGAGGCTTCGGCCTGGCTCCAAGCCATCCTGACAGATGAGTTGGCTCGAAGCCACCCCGAGATCAGCTCCAGACGCCCCATCGTCGCGCGCCTGTCAGCACCCTGAAGATCGTCACGGGGTCGGTCCAGCGCAGCATAGGCTTCCTTCGAAGCACCTAGCCTGGTGGAGGAGCCCTGGTCTGCCAGCGTGAGAGCCCTAGAAGGAGGTGGCATTGGCACCTGGACTGGTGCTATCGCGACGTCAGTCGGGGCAAGGGGCTCCGGGGGCTTCACGCCTCCCGCGGGCACGTCAGGAGTTGGTGCCTCCGGAGCCTGCTGTGCCTTGGGAGTGGCATTGTCCTTATTCTTCTTCGCCTCGGGGGCCAGCCTGGTCGTCAGGAGAATGACATCGTGAGCATGGTATCGCGACAGAAGGTAAGAAGAAAGTAAGGTGCTTACTCGTCTTTGGCGATATATGCCCTTTTCTTGCCCATGACGATGCTGCCCCCAAGCTTTTGCAGCACGGGCCTCGCCACAACCGGAGGCTCAGCTGGGTGCGCAACGGGAGGCTCTAGAGCAGCGGCAGTGGGAGACAAGGCGAGGGCGCTGCCCTGAGGCAGCACCGGTGTCGTTCCTCCTTTCGGGCCCATGCGGATAAGCCTTTGCAGCGGGGTACCCCCGGCCCTCGTGACGACTCCAGCGGGACGCGGGGACCCCTCGGCCAAGCCTTCCTCGGTGTTGTTGTCGTTAGGAAGACCCCAGAGGATCTCGCTCCGCCACGGAGGAAAAATCTCCCCGATCCCTTCCTCGATCGCTTCCGAGTCTTCCTCCTCCTCCTCGCCCTCGATGGAGTCCTCGCCGGAGGACAGCTGTAGGATCAAAAGTATGTGTAGAGGGGGTGATTAGACTACTTGACCAAATAAAAACTTGCCTTTTCCCAATTTTAGCTCTTGGCATATTTTAGCAACTTAGCACAAGTCAAGCAATCAACCTACACATGCAATTCTAACAGTATAGCAGTGGAATGTAAAACAATTACATATGAAGGTAAAGGGGAGAATTTTGAGAAGGCAAACGCAATTGGAGACATGGATGTTTTTGTCGTGGTTTCGATAGGTGGTGCTATCGTACATCCACGTTGATGGAGACTTCAACCCACGAAGGGTAACGGCTGCGCGAGTCCATGGAGGGCTCCACCCACGAAGGATCCATGAAGAAGCAACCTTGTCTATCCCACCATGGTCGTCGCCCACGAAGGACTTGCCTCACTAGGGTAGATCTTCACGAAGTAGGTGATCTCCTTGCCCTTACAAACTCCTTGGTTCAACTCCACAATCTTGTCGGAGGCTCCCAAGTGACACCTAGCCAATCTAGGAGACACCACTCTCCAAGAAGTAACAAATGGTGTGTTGATGATGAACTGCTTGCTCTTGTGCTTCAAATGATAGTCTCCCCAACACTCAACTCTCTCTCACAGGATTTGGATTTGGTGGAAAGAAGATTTGAGTGTAAAGCAACTTGGGGAAGGCTAGAGATCAAGATTCATATGGTAGGAATGGAATATCTTAACCTCAACACAAGTGTAGGTGGTTCTCTCTTAGAAAATGTAAGTTGGAAGTGTAGGAATTTTCTGATGGCTCTCTACACGAATGAAGACTAGGTGGAGGGGTATATATAGCCTCCACACAAAATCTAACCGTTACACACAACTTACCAATCTCGGTGGGACCGAATCGTGAAACTTGGTCGGACAGATTTAGCAAATAATATGATCGTTAGGATTTGGTGGAAAGAATATTTGAGTGGAAAGCAACTTGTGGAAGGCTAAAGATCAAGATTCATATGGTAGGAATGGAATATCTTGACCTCAACACAAGTGTAGGTGGTTCTCTCTCAAAAAATGTAAGTTGGAAGTGTAGGAATGTTCTGATGGCTCTCTTAACGAATGAAGACTGGGTGGAGGGGTATATATAGCCTCCACACAAAATCTAACCGTTACACACAAATTACCAATCTCGGTGGGACCGAATCGTGAAACTCGGTCGGACTGATTTAGCAAATAATATGACCGTTAGGATTTTCGGTGGGACCGACATGTCAACTCGGTGGGACCGATGTGGTTAGGGTTAGGGCATAATGTAATCTCGGTGAGACCGATTACACAAACTCGGTGCGACCGATTTTGGTAACAAGCTAACCAGAGAGTTGGTCAGGCAAACTCGGTGGGACCGATTCACTCATCTCGGTTAGACCGAAACATTACGAAACGGAAACAGAGAGTTTGCATTGCAATCTTGGTGGGACCGATTGCTGATCTCGGTTGGACCGAAATGTTACGAAGGGAAACAGAGAGATTACAATTCCATCTCGGTGAGAACGAGATCCCTATCGGTGAAACCGAAAAGAGTAAGGTTTGTGGCAGTGGCTATGACATCTAAACTCGGTGGCGCCGGATAAAAAGAATCGGTGGGGCCGAGTTTGACTTTTGGTTTGGGTTATATGTGGATGTGAGAAGGTGGTAGAGGGCTTTGGAGCATATCACTAAGCACTTTGAGCAAGCAGGCTGAGGGAGTCCTGGATTAGGGGGTGTCCGGATGGCCGGACTATGACCTTTGGCCGGACTCCCGGACTATGAAGATACAAGATTGAAGACTTCGTCCCGTGTCCAGATGGGACTTTCCTTGGCGTGGAAGGCAAGCTTGGCGATACGATATGAAGATCTCCTCCCATTTTACCTGACTCTGTGTAACCCTAGCTGAGGGAGTCCCGGATTAGGGGGTGTCCGGATGGCCGGACTATGACCTTTGGTCGGACTCCCAGACTATGAAGCTACAAGATTGAAGACTTCGTCCCGTGTCCGGATAGGACTTTCCTTGGCGTGGAAGGCAAGCTTGGCGATTTGACATTTAGATATCCTCCCATTGTAACCGACTCTGTGTAACCCTAGCCCTCTCCGGTGTCTATATAAACCGGAGAGTTTTAGTCTATAGGACGAACAACAATCATACCATAGGCTAGCTTCTAGGGTTTAGCCTCTCCGATCTCGTGGTAGATCAACTCTTGTACTACCCATATCATCAATATTAATCAAGCAGGAGTAGGGTTTTACCTCCATCGAGAGGGCCCGAACCTGGGTAAAAACATCGTGTCCCTTGTCTCCTGTTACCATCCACCTAGACGCACAGTTCGGGACCCCCTACCCGAGATCCGCCGGTTTTGACACCGACATTGGTGCTTTCATTGAGAGTTCCTCTGTGTCGTCACCTTTAGGCCCGATGGCTTCTTCGATCATCAACCACGACGTGGTCCAGGGTGAGACTTTTCACCCCGGACAGATCTTCGTATTCAGCGGCTTCACATTGCGGGCCAATTCGCTTGGCCATCTGGAGCAGATCGAAAGCTACGCCCCTGGCCATCAGGTCAGGTTTGGAAGTTTGAACTACACGGTTGACATCCGCGGGGACTTGATCTTCGACAGATTCGAGCCACGGCCGAGCACGCCGCACTGTCACGAGGGGCATGATTTAGCTCTGCCGCCGGACAACGCCCAGAGCGTCGCTCAGGCGCCCGCACCGACCATTAGCTTGGAGCCGACTGCGCCAATTGGGGATGGACGGTTGGACGCCACCCTGGGAGCCGCAATCTCTACGGCGATAGAGCCGAACACCAGCCCAGTCCTTTGCGAGGCCTATGACTCTAGGGTGCCGGACTTCGTTCCGAACTCCGAATCCTCCGCACCTCTTCCGATCGAACACGATTGGGCTCCGATCATGGAGTTCACCGCCACAGACGTATTTCAGCACTCGCCCTTTGGTGATATCCTGAATTCACTAAAGTCCCTCTCTTTATCAGGAGAGCCCTGGCCGGACTATGGTCAGCATGGTTGGAATGCGGACGACGAAGAAATTCGAAACCCACCCACCACCCACTTCATAGCCACCATCGACGATTTAACCGACATGCTCGACTTCGACTCCGAAGACATCGACGGTATGGACGCCGATGGAGGACACGACCATGAACCAGCGCCTATAGGGCACTGGAAAGCCACCTCGTCATATGACATATACATGGTGGACACCCCCAAAGCAGGGGATGGCGATGAAAAAACGGAGGACGACCCCTCTAAGAAGCAACCCAAGCGCCAACGTCAGCGGCGCCGCTCTAAATCCCGCCAAAGCAAAAACAGCGAGTCCGGCACCGGAGATAACATCACGTCGGACAATGCCGAAGGCAACCCCCTCCAGCAGGATTCAGCGCGGGAGAACGAAGGAGCCGGCCCTCATGAGAGATCTGCGGACAGGGAGGTCGAGGACGACAATTATATGCCTCCCTCCAAAGACGAGGCAAGCCTCAACGACGACGAATTCGTCGTGCCAGAGGATCCCGTTGAACAAGAGCATTTCAAACGCAGGCTTATGGCCACGGCAAGCAGCATCAAGAAAAAACAGCAGTAGCTTAGAGCTGACCAAGACTTGCTAGCCGACAGATGGACCGAAGTCCTGGCGGCCGAAGAGTATAAACTCGAACACCCCTCCAAGAGCTACCCAAAGCGCAGGCTGCTACCCCAACTTGAGGAGGAAGCAACTAAACCTACATCACCAGCGTACGATGCGCCCGATCGGCCACCCCGTGGCCGCAACAGAGAGGCCTTCCGGCCCTGGACCCAAGACGCACCCCGGTACCGCTCAAAAAATACCAGAGTGCGGGGAGATGCAACAGACCTGCGAGACATATTGGAGAGTAAGGCAAGGCAAACAAGATCGATCTACGGATCGCGTGGGCGCCCCACGTCACGTGACGATAACCGTCACGCTGGATATGACAAATACGGCCAGGCCGAACACAGAAGACAAAGCTCATCCGAGCTGCGTCGCGATATAGCCCAGTACAAGGGCGCCGCACACCCACTATGCTTCACAGACGAAGTAATGGATCATCAAATCCCCGAGGGTTTTAAACCCGTAAACATCGAATCATATGATGGCATAACAGATCCCACGGTATGGATCGAGGATTATCTCCTTCATATTCACATGGCCCGTGGTGATAATCTACACGCCATCAAATACCTCCTGCTCAAGCTTAAAGGACCAGCTGGGCATTGGCTTAACAGCCTGCCAGCAGAGTCAATTAGTCGCTGGGAGGACCTGGAATCCGCGTTCCTTGACAACTTCCAGGGCACTTATGTGCGACCACCAGACGCTGATGACCTAAGCCATATAATCCAGCAGCCAGAGGAATCGGCCATACAATTCTGGACACGGTTCCTAACCAAGAAGAATCAAATAGTCGACTGTCCGGACGCAGAGGCTCTTGCAGCCTTCAGGCACAACATCCGAGATGAATGGCTTGCCCGGCACCTAGGACAGGAAAAGCCGAAATCTCTGGCAGCCCTCACGACAATAATGACCCGCTTTTGCATGGGAGAAGACAGCTGGCTAGCTCGTAGCAATAACATAACCAAGAGCCCTGGCAACTCAGATACCAAGGACAACAATGGCAGGTCACGTCGTAACAAGCACAAGCGCCGCATTAATGGCTACAATACCAAGGATACTGCAGTTAATGCTGGATTCAGAGGCTCTAAACCCGGTCAGTGGAAGAAGCCATTCAAAAGAAACCCTCCGGGCCCATCCAGTTTAGACCGGATACTCGATCGCTCGTGCCAGATACACGGCACCCCCGAATAACCAGCCAATCACACCAACATGGATTGTTGGGTGTTCAAGCAGGCAGGCAAGTTAAGTGCCGAAAACAGAGACAACGGGCTGCATAGCGATGACGAGGAGGAGCCCGGCCACCGAACAACCAAGGACAGAAGGGCTTCCCCCCACAAGTGCGGACGGTGAACATAATATACGCAACCCATATCCCCAAAAGGGAGCGGAAGCGTGCTCTCAAGGACGTCTATGCGTTGGAGCCAGTCGCCCCAAAGTTCAACACATGGTTCTCCTGCCCGATCACTTTTGATCGAAGGGACCACCCACTAGCATTCGTCACAGCGGATTCACCTCATTGGTCCTAGACCCAATCATTGACGGATTTCACCTCACTAGAGTCCTCATGGACGGCGGCAGCAGCCTGAACCTGCTTTATCAGGATACAGTGTGGAAAATGGGTATAGATCCCTCAATGATTAAACCCACAAAGACAACCTTTAAAGGAGTCATACCAGGTGTAGAAGCCAGCTGTACAGGCTCGGTTACACTCGAAGTGGTCTTCAGATCCCCGGATAATTTCCGAAGTGAAGAGTTAATCTTCGACATAGTCCCATTCCGTAGTGGCTATCACGCCCTGCTCGGACGAACCGCATTCGCGAAATTCAATGCGGTGCCGCACTATGCATATCTCAAGATCAAGATGCCAGGCCCTCGTGGAGTCATTACGGTAAATGGAAACACCGAACGGTCCCTCCGAACGGAGGAGCACACAGCGGTCCTGGCGGCGGAAGTTCAAAGTAGCCTATCAAGGCAATTCCCCAATCCGGGTGTTAAGCGTCCGGACAACGTCAAGCGTGCCCGAAGTAACCTACAACAAAACCGGCTGGCACGCTCCAAGCAAGCATAGCAGTGCGGCCCCAACCCCAGCCCTCGCCAGATGGCGATAGCGGTACCACGCGTACATAACTACGCTTTGGAAATACCATGGGCATAAGGGGAGGGGCACAACTACGGCACTCCCAGAATGCGGCTTAACCGCACTAGGGGCTCCCTATTCTGCCGTTTCCTTTTTTATTTATTTCAGGACCCAACTATCCGGAAGGCCTGTACGGCAATACACTCGCCGAACACACGATGCAACAGCCAGGGAGAGCACAAGCCACGTCAAATGTCCAGGTGGTCTCTATAACGAGCTAAATACCCGTTTTACTTAAAGGTCCGACAGCTTGCCCCTGGAGGGGGATATGTCAAATAATCCCACCCCTTGCTTACCGCACTATTTGTGTCGTTCTGCTTTCATAATAAACAATATATATATCTTATCTATTATTGTATTCATCTATTTTTATACAAATATGTTCAGTCATGACATTTTGCAACCGTACACTCTGGTACGGCCAATACACCAGGGGCTTCAGCACCCCATAACACGGTGTGAGAAGACCGAACACTCTCATGAGTGCGGCACCCCGAACTTATAGCACTATATGCATCGGCTCCGAATCATATATTGGGTCAATAGTTTGGTTTGCCCGGCTCCCATGTTTTGGTACCTTATGTTTCGCAATGTTGGCTAAGGTAGCGCTGGGAGAACTACTGCCATTGTGCCCCAGTTGAGCTGGGTTAAAACCTCAGTAGAGAAAGCTAAAACTGACCGTCATGATAATGCGAGAGACCGGTCGCTGTTCGCGAGGTTTTTCGATTCCTTAAAGACTTATGCCGCTTCGAGCGAGGAGCCGGATTTATCCGGCCCAGGCGTGGATAGCGCCCTGACCTCGGTCTTCCGAATACTAGGGGCTTCGCCGAAATTTAAAATTATAGAATTCTATGGCTAAGTGAGAGTGATAAAGCACTATAAGCCCGATGGCCTTGTTCTTTGTGCTGAGCGCCTCCCTAGATGGACCCAAGAATGGGAACAAGAGCTCTCAGGTTTATCCCGAACACCGCAGCACTCGTGGCATGGGGGCAGAAGCCGACGACTTGCATCTCTAAGATTTAATAAACGGCCGCACAGAAGGTAATATTTTAAATTAACAAGCATTGCTTAGCGCATATGAACAAAGTTTTCAGCGCACAGGATAACAGATGCGAGTCTACTCAAAAATTACATCTTTGGAGCATTCACCCACTATAATGCGGGCACCCTTCAGGACGCCCTCATAATACATCTCGGGCTTGCGATACTCCTTGCCCAGCGGTGGCGGGTCCCTCACAAGCTTCTCGGCGTCCATCTTCCCCCAGTGCACTTTAGCACGGGCAAGGGCCCGACGGGCACCTTCAATACAGACGGAGCGCTTGATGACTTCAATCCAGGGACAAGCGTCCACCAGCCGCCGCACCAGACCGAAGTAGCTCCCAGGCATGGCTTCCCCTGGCCACAGCCGAACTATACGGCCCTTCATGGCCTATTCGGCCACCTTGTGGAGCTCGACCAGCTGCTTCAGCTGGTCGCTCAGCGGCACCAAATGTCCGGCCTCAGCATATTGAGAGCAGAACACCTTTTCCGTCGAGCTCCCCTCCTCGGCGCAATAGAACGCAGCAGCATCAGACACACTACGGGGCAGATCGGCGAACACTCCTGGAGAGCTCCGGATTCGGGTAAGTAACACATAATTCACTTTTATATGCTTGCTTTGCATAAAGAATGCCTTACCCGCCGCTATCTTCTTTATCGCCTCGATCTCCTGGAGGGCCTTCTAGGCTTCGGCCTTAGCGGTTTTGGCACTCTCAAGAGCCAAGGAAAGCTCGAACTCTCGAGTCTTCGAGTCACGCTCCAAACTCTCGTGTTTCTCCACGAGAGCCTGGAGCTCTAGCCGCACCTCCGCCACCCGTGCCTCCTGTTTCTCTCGCTCGCTGAGCTCCAAGGCCGCACTGTTTTCGGCCTTGGACACCGCCTCCTTCAGGGTCGCCACCTCGGTCGTGGTCCCTGCAACATTCAGGTTGGTCCTGTCATTATTTGCAACCAGGTATTTCTATATACATTTACATAAGGTATTACGTACCCTCCTTGTCCTCGAGCTACTTCTTGGCACGGCAGAGCTCGCTCTCGGACCGCTCGAGGCTCTTCTTCAATGTATCGACCTCCGCAGTCAGTGCGGCAAAGGTCAGTAGCGCAGCCTGCATTCCCATATTGACACATTTATGTTAGACTCCTGCGTATATCTTTTTAGATCCTCAGCTCGGCTTTTCTTTTCAAACGTCGAACTGAGCATCAGGGGCTACTGTCTATGCGGTAACATTTTTATATGTTTTACATATCTCGAAGCCTGTTAGCAGGCTGGTATAAGATTCTGTCATTCCGCTCTAGGCGGACTGAACCTTCTAAATGACCGCACTCATAACAGTGCGGTGCTCCTCATCGATGGAGGCGCCGTTAAGCGCCTCCAGCAAGTTGTCCGGCGTCTCCGGTTGGACGGAGGCCGCCAGCATCGTAGGCACGCCTTTCTTATGAAGGCACCGCCTGCCGGTCTCTGGAACCGTTATTGGTTCCGGAGCGGTGTCCGGCCCAGGGCCGGACTTAGATCCCTCTGGAGTTTTACCCCCTTTGGGCCTGGAGTCCGGGAGGTCGCCTTGTGGCGCCTCCAGGACCACCTCCTCCTGGTTTAGCCCCTTTTGGGACTCCACCTCAGCATCGTGTAGGGAGAGGGGAGGAGGCCGTCAGAAGTGAAGCGCTGTTCACATCCGATGAGTCCAGGGAGCCGCTCGACGAATCACCGAGCTGAGCCCGGGGCGGACTGCATAATTGAATTCAGCGTCAGAAGGTGCCATACATCAGAGGAGCGCCATAAGTTATTCTATTATCCGGATACTTACGATTTTGCCAGGGGCTTGACCCTAGATGGCCATTCCTCCCCGCCGTCTTCGGCATCGGAGGCGTAGTCCGGCAGAAGGGTCCTCCCCTTCTTGGACCCTCCGGCCCCCCAGTTGGGGCGGCTTTCCTTTTCTTTCCTCCCCTCGCTGAAGGGGGAGAGGCTTCTTCTTCTTCTTCCTCCTCCTCATCCTCAGAGGCGGAGGGTGCTTCGGGGTTGTCGGGCGATGAATCCGACACCACCATGCGCCGGAAACTCTTTCGGGTCCCCATGGCCTTCTTCTTGGCCTTCTTCTCCGGCACCACGTGAGGTGCCGGAACCAGCAGCTTCGTCAAGCGCGCGTCTGCTGGGCCTTCGGGCAAAGGGGTCGGGCAGTCAAACTGCCCGGATGTCCTCTTCCAGTCCTATCAAAGGAGCAGGAGTTTAGATCCTGCATGGAATCAAACCATGAAAATCAAGTGTCCCGAGAAAGACTAAAGGCGAGCTTACTTCGGTGGCTTGGCGCTTGGCGCAGAATCCGCGATCCTCGGTGACGGGTGGGGAGACCTCGGAGCTCTTGAATAGCACCTTCCAAGTGTCCTCGTGCTTTGTGTAGAAAAGCCAGGACAGAGTCTGGTGCTGGGCCGGGTCGAACACCCACAAGGTGAAGGCCCGTCGTTGACACGGAAGAATCCGGCGGAAGATCATGACCTGGACTACGTTGACAAGCTTAACCTTCTTGTTCACCAGGTCTCGGACGCAGGTTTGGAGTCCGGTCACCTCTCCCAGACTACCCCATGACAGGCCCATCTCCTTCCAAGATGTGAGCCGAGTGGGGATGCCGGATCGAAATTCGGGGACCGCTGCCCATTCAGGGTCACACGGCTCGGTGATGTAGAACCACCCCGATTGCCATCCTTTGATGGTCTCTATGAAGGCGCCCTCGAGCCATGTGACGTTGGCTATTTTGCCCACCATGGCGCCTCCGCACTCCGCTTAACGTCCGCCCACGACCTTCGGCTTGACGCTGAAGATCTTCAGCCATAGGCCAAAGTGAGGCTGGATGCGGAGGAAGGCCTCACATACGACGATGAACGCCGACATGTTGAGGATGAAGTTCGGGGCCAGATCGTGGAAGTCCAGGCTGTAGTAGAACATGAGCCCCCGGACGAACGGGTGAAGGGGAAAGTCCAGTCCGTGGAGGAAATGGGGGAGAAACATGACCCTCTCATGGGGCCTAGGGGTGGGGACGAGTTGCCCCTCCTCGGGAAGCCGGTGTGCGATGTCGTCGGACAAGTATCCGGCCTTCCTCAACTTTTTGATTTGCCCCTCCGTGACGGAGGAGGCCATCCATCTACCTCCCTCTCCGGACATGATTGGAGAAAGGTCGAGGTGGGAAGTGCGGACTTGGGCGCTGGAGTTCGAGTGCGCGGATGGACAAGCAAGGGAGGAAGAAGGCGTGAATGGAAAGGGTGGATCCTTATCCCCTTATATGCGCGGCCAAGACTATGAGCCCCCACCAGCCTAATAAAACTCGCTTATCTCCCGGTTAATGGCGCGGTTGGGTTACCCACACCCGTATTTATGAGAATCCCGGAATAAGGGGACACGATATCTGCTTTGACAAGATGTGCCAAGGAAACCGCCTCGCTAAACGCGCTGAGGTGGAACAGTAAAACGATTTGAATAAAGGCCTGGCCGTGGTGTGATGTCACACTGCAGAGTACGTCAGAAGATTAGATTTGTGCAGATATTATTCTCTCTATGGTGGCATATGGAACTTATTTTGCAGAGCCGGACACTATCCTTGTGTTCAACATCTTCTATGAAATATTTGGAGGAGGAACCCGCCTTGCAATGCCGAAGACAATTCGCGCGCCGGACTCGTCGTCATTGAAGCCTGGTTCAGGGGCTACTGAGGGAGTCCCGGATTAGGGGGTGTCCGGATGGCCGGACTATGACCTTTGGCTGGACTCCCGGACTATGAGGATACAAGATTGAAGAGTTCGTCCCGTGTCCGGATAGGACTTTCCTTGGCGTGGAAGGCAAGCTTGGCGATTTGATATGAAGATCTCCTCCCATTGTAACCGACTCTGTGTAACCCTAGCCCTCTCCGGTGTCTATATCAACCGGAGAGTTTTAGTCCGTAGGACGAACAACAATCATACCATAGGCTAGCTTCTAGGGTTTAGCCTCTCCGATCTCGTGGTAGATCAACTCTTGTACTACCCATATCATCAATATTAATCAAGCAGGAGTAGGGTTTTACCTCCATCGAGAGGGCCCGAACCTGGGTAAAAACATCATGTCGCTTGTCTCCTGTTACCATCCACCTAGACGTATAGTTCGGGACCCCCTACCCAAGATCCGCCGGTTTTGACACCG
>NC_041393.1:460773487-460845033 GCF_002162155.2 Triticum dicoccoides
TGACACCGACACTAGCCCTCTCCGGTGTCTATATAAACTGGAGAGTTTTAGTCCGTAGGACGAACAACAATCATACCATAGGCTAGCTTCTAGGGTATAGCCTCTCTGATCTCGTGGTAGATCAACTCTTGTACTACCCATATAATTAATATAAATCAAGCAGGAGTAGGGTTTTACCTCCATCGAGAGGGCCCGAACCTGGGTAAAAACATCGAGTCACTTGTCTCCTGTTACCATCCGCCTAGACGCACAGTTCGGGACCCCCTACCCGAGATCCACCGGTTTTGACACCGACATTGGTGCTTTCATTGAGAGTTCCTCTGTGTCGTCACCTTTAGGCCCGATGGCTTCTTCGATCATCAACCACGACGCGGTCCAGGGTGAGACTTTTCTCCCTGGACAGATCTTCGTGTTCGGCGGCCTCACACCGCGGGCCAATTCGCTTGGCCATCTAGAGCAGATCGAAAGCTACGCCCCTGGCCATCAGGTCAAATTTGGAAGCTTAAACTACACGGCTGACATCCGCGGGGACTTGATCTTCGACGGATTCGAGCCACGGCCGAGTGCGCCACACTGTCATGATGGGCATGATCTAGCTCTGCCGCCGGACAGCGCCCAGAGCGCCGCTCAGGGGTCCGCTCCGACCCTTAGCTCAGAGCCGACCGCGCCAGTCGGGGATGGACGGTTGGACGCCGCCCCAGGTGCCGATATCTCTACGGCGATCGAGACGAATACCAGCCTAGTCCTTTGTGAGGCATGTGACCCCAAGGTGCCGGACTCCTTTCCGGACTCCGAATCTTCCGCACCCCTTCCGATCGAACCCAATTGGGCTCCGATCAGGAAGTTCATCGCCGCAGACGTCTTTCAGCACTCGCCCTTTGGCGACATCCTGAATTCACTAAAGTCTCTCTCTTTGTCAGGAGAGCCCTGGCCGGACTATGGTCAGGAAGGTTGGGATGCGGATGACAAAGAAATTCGAAACCAACCCACCACCCACTTCGTAGCCATTGTCGACGATTTAACCGACATGCTTGACTTCGACTCCGAAGACATTGACGGTATGGACGCCGATGAAGGAGACGACCAAGAACCAGCACCTATAGGGCACTGGAAAGCCACCTCGTCATATGACATATACATGGTGGACACCCCTAAAGTAGGGAATGGCGATGAAAAAACGGAGGATGACCCCTCCAAGAAGCAATCTAAGCACCGACGTCAGCGACGCCGCTCTAAATCCCGCCAAAGCAAAAACGGCGAGTCCGGCACTGGAGACAACAACACCCCGGACAGTGTCGAAGACAACCCCCTCCAGCAGGATTCAGCGCAGGAGGACGAAGAAGCCAGCCCTCATGAGAGAGCGGCAGACAGGGAGGTCGAGGACGACAATTATATGCCTCCCTCCGAAGACGAGGCAAGCCTCGACGACGACGAATTTGTCGTGCTAGAGGATCCCGTCGAACAAGAGTGTTTCAAACGCAGGCTTATGACCACGGCAAGCAACCTCAAGAAAAAATAGTAACAGCTTAGAGCTGACCAAGATTTGCTAGCCGACAGATGGACTGAAGTCCTGGCGGCCGAAGAGTACAAACTCGAATGCCCCTCCAAGAGCTACCCAAAGCGCAGGCTACTACCCCAACTAGAGGAGGAAGCAACTAAACCTACATCACCAGTGTATGATGCGGCCGATTGGCCACCCCGTGGCCGCGACAGAGAGGCCTTTCGGCCCTCAACTCAAGGCGCACCCCGGCGCCGCTCAAAAAATACCAGAGCATGGGGAAATGCACCAGACCTGCGAGACATACTGGAGGATAAGGCAAGGCAAACAAGATCGATCTACGGATCGCGTGGGCGCCCCACGTCACGTGACGATAACCGTCACGCCGGATATGACAAATACGGCCAGGCTGAACACAACAGACAAAGCTCATCCGACCTACGTCGCGATATAGCCCAGTACAAGGGCGCCGCACACCCACTATGCTTCACAGACGAAGTAATGGATCATCAAATCCCCGAGGGTTTTAAACCCATAAACATTGAATCATATGATGGCACAACAGATCCAGCGGTATGGATCAAGGATTATCTCCTTCATATCCACATGGCCCGTGGTGATGATCTACACGCCATCAAATACCTCCCGCTCAAGCTTAAAGGACCAGCTCGGCATTGGCTTAACAGCCTGCCAGCAGAGTTAATTAGTTGCTGGGAGGACCTGGAATCCGCATTCCTTGACAACTTCCAGGGCACTTATGTGCGACCACCAGACGCTGATGACCTAAGCCACATAATCCAGCAGCCAGAGGAATCGGCCAGACAATTCTGGACGCGGTTCCTAACCAAGAAAAATCAAATAGTCGACTGTCCGGACGCAGAGGCTCTTGCAGCCTTCAGGCACAACATCCGAGACGAATGGCTTGCCCGGCACCTAGGACAGGAAAAGCCGAAATCTATGGCAGCCCTTACGACAATCATGACCCGCTTTTGCGTGGGAGAAGACAGCTGGCTAGCTCGTAGCAATAACATAACCAAGAGCCCTGGCAACTCAGATACCAAGGACAACAATGGCAGGTCACGTCGTAACAAGCACAAGCGCCGCATTAATGGCGACAATACCAAGGATACGGCAGTTAATGCCGGATTCAGAGGCTCTAAACCCGGTCAGCGGAAGAAGCCATTCAAAAGAAACCCTCCGGGCCCATCCAGTTTAGACCGGATACTCAATCGCTCGTGCCAGATACACGGTACCCCCGAATAACCAGCCAATCACACCAACATGGATTGTTGGGTGTTCAAGCAGGCAGGCAAGTTAAGTGCCGAAAACAGAGACAAGGGGTTGCATAGCGATGACGAGGAGGAGCCCGGCCACCGAACAACCGAGGACAGAAGGGCTTCCCCCCACAAGTGCGGACGGTGAACATGATATACGCAACCCATATCCCCAAAAGGGAGCGGAAGCATGCTCTCGAGGACGTCTATGCGTTGGAGCCAGTCGCCCCAAAGTTCAACCCATGGTCCTCCTGCCCGATCACTTTTGATCGGAGGGACCACCCCACTAGCATTCATCACGGCGGATTCGCCACATTGGTCCTAGACCCAATCATTGACGGATTTCACCTCACTAGAGTCCTCATGGACGGCGGCAGCAGCCTGAACCTGCTTTATCAGGATACAGTGCGAAAAATGGTTATAGATCCCTCAAAGATTAAACCCACAAAGACGACCTTTAAAGGCGTCATACCAGGTGTAGAAGCCAGCTGTACAGGCTCAGTTACACTCGAAGTGGTCTTCGGATCCCCGGTTAATTTCTGAAGCGAAGAGTTAATCTTCGACATAGTCCCATTCCG
Organism: Triticum dicoccoides; assembly: GCF_002162155.2. Classification (NCBI taxonomy): domain Eukaryota; kingdom Viridiplantae; phylum Streptophyta; class Magnoliopsida; order Poales; family Poaceae; genus Triticum; species Triticum dicoccoides. The sequence continues at coordinate 460,776,838 of NC_041393.1, forward strand.
CAGTGGCTATCACGCCCTGCTCGGACGAACCGCATTCGCAAAATTTAATGCGGTGCCACACTATGCATATCTCAAGCTCAAGATGCCAGGCCCTCGTGGAGTCATTACGGTCAATGGAAACACCGAACGCTCTCTCCGAACAGAGGAGCACACGGCGGCCCTGGCGACGGAAGTACAAAGTAGCCTCTCAAGGCAATTCTCCAATCCGGCTGTTAAACGTCCGGACAACGTCAAGCGCGCCTGAAGTAACCTACAACAAAATCGGCTAGCATGTTCCGAGCAAGCATAGCAGTGCGGCCCCAACCCCAGCCCTCGCAAGATGGCGGTAGTAGTGCCACGCGTACATAACTACGCTCTGGAAATACCATGGGCATAAGGGGAGGGGCACAACCACGGCACGCCCAGAATGCGGCTTAACCACACTAGGGGCTCCCGATTTTGCTTTTCTTTTTTTATATACTTTCAGGACCCAACTATTCGGAAGGCCTGTCCGGCAATACACTCGCCGAACACACGATTCAATAGCCAGGGAGACAACAAGCCACGTCAAATGTCCAGGTGGTCTCTATAACGAGCTAAATACCTGTTTTACTTAAAGTCTCGCAGCTTGCCCCTGGAGGGGGACATGTCAAATAATCCCATCTCTTGCTTATCGCACTATTTGTATCGTTCTGCTTTCAAAGCAGCCCTTTTTAATAAACAATACATAGCTCTTATCTATTATTGTATTCATTTATTTTTATACAAATATGTTCAGTCATGACATTAGGCAACCGTACACTTTGGTACGACCAATACACCAGGGGCTTAAGTACCCCATAATACAGTGTGAGAAGACCGAACACTCTCATGAGTGCGGCACCCCGAACTTATAGCACTATATGCATCGGCTCTGAATCATGTCTTAGGTCAATAGTTGGGTTTGCCCGGCTCCCATGTTTTGGTACCTTACGTTCCGCAATGTCGGCTAAGGTAGTGCTCGGACAACTACTGCGATTGTGCCCCAGTTGAGCTGGGTTAACACCTCGGTAGAGAAAGCTAAAACTGACCGTCATGATAGTGCGAGAGACCGGTCGCTGTTCGAGAGGTTTTTCGAGTCCCTAAAGACTTATGTCGCTTAGAGCGAGGAGCCGGATTTATCCGTCCTAGGCGTGGATAGCACCCCGAACTCGGTCTTCCGAATACTAGGGGCTTCGCCGAAATTTAAAATTATAGAATTCTATGGCTAAGTGAGAGTGATAAAGCATTATAAGTCCGATGGCCTTGTTCGTTGTGCTGAGCGCCTCCCTAGACGGACCCAAGAATGGGAACAAGAGCGCTCAGGTTTATCCCGAACACCCCAGCACTCATGGCATGGGGGTAGAAGCCGACGACTTGCATCTCTCAGATTTCATAAACGGCCGCAGAGAAGGTAATATTTTAAATTCAAAAAGTGTTGCTTAGCGCATATGAACAAGTTTTCAGCGCACAGGATAAACACGAGCGAGTTTACTCAAAAATTACATCCATGGTACATTCCTCCGCCACAAGACGGGCACCCTTCAGGACGCCCTCATAATATATCTCAGGCCTGCGATGCTCCTTCCCCTCCGGTGGCCCATCCTTCACCAGCTTCTCAGCATCCAGCTTGCCCCAATGCACTTTAGCACGGGCAAAAGCCCTACAGGCGCCCTCGATACACACGGAACGCTTGATGACTTCAAGCCATGGACAGGCATCCACCAGCCGCCGCACCAGCCCAAAGTAGCTCAAAGGCATGACCTCACCAGGCCACAGCCGGCCTATCAGGCCCTTCATGGCCTGTTTGGCTACCTTATGAAGCTCGACCAGCTTCTTAAGCTGGTCCCTCAAGGGCACCGGGTGTCCGGCCTCAGCATACTAGGACCTGAACACCTTCTCGGTCGAGCTCCCTTCCTCGTCCCAGTAGAATGCGGCGGCGTCGGATACACTGCGGGGCAGATCTGCGAATGCTCCTGGAGAACTTTGGATTCGGATAAGTAACAGGTAATTTACTTTCACGTGCTTGCTTTGCATAAAGAATGTCTTACCCGCCGCAATCTTTTTCATCGCCTCAATCTCCTGGAGGGCTTTTTGGGCTTCGGCCTTGGCAGACTTGGTGCTTTCAAGTGTCGAGGCAAGCTCGGACTCTCGATCCTTTGAGTCACGCTCTAAACTCTCATGTTTCTTCACGAGAGCATCGAGCTCTTGCCGCACTTCCGCCACCCGTGCCTCTTGTTTCTCTCGCTCGGTGCGCTCCATGGCCGCATTGTCTTCGGCCTTGGAAAGCGCTTCCTTTAGGGTCGCCACCTCGGTTGTGGCCCCTGCAACATTCACATTGGTCCTGTCATTATTTGCAACCAGGTATTTTTTATATACTTACATAAGGTATTACATACCTTCCTTGTCCTCGAGCTGCTTCTTGGCACGGCCAAGCTCGTTCTCGGACCGCTCGAGGCTATGCTTCAATGCATCGACCTCCGCAGTCAGTGCGGCAGAGGTCAGCAGGACAGCCTGCATTCCCATATTGACATATTTATGTTAGACTCCTGCGTATATCTTTTTTAGATCCTCAGTCCGGCTTTTCTTTCCGTACACCAAACTGAGCATCAGGGGCTACTGTCTATGGGGTAACATTTTTATATGTTTTAAATACATACCTCAAAACCTGTTAGCAGGCTGGTACAGGCATTTGTCAGCCCGCTCTTGGCGGACTGAACCTTCTGAATCACCGCACTCATAACAGTGCGGTGCTCCTGGTCGATGGAGGCGCCGTTGAGCACCTCCAGCAAATTGTCCGGCGCCTCCGGTTGGACGGAGGCCGCCGGCGTCGTAAGCGTGCCCTTCTTGCGAAGGTGCCGCTTACCGGACTCTGGAACCACTGATGGTTCCGGAGCGGTGTCCGGCCCAGGGCCGGACTTAGATCCCTCTGGGGCTTCATCCCCTTTGGGCCTGGAGTCCGGGAGGTTGCCTTGCGGCGCCTCTAGGACCACCTCCTCCTGGTTTAGACCCTTTTGGGACTCCACCTTGGCATCATCCGTAGGGCGAGGGGAGGAGGCCGTCGGGAGTGAAGCGCTATTCACATCCAACGAATCCAGGGAGCCGCTCGACGAATCACCGAGCTGAGCCTTGGGCGGGCTGCATAATTGAATTCAGCATCAAAAGGTATTGTACAATAGAGGAACGCCATAAGTCATTCTGGTATCCGGATACTTACGATTTTGCCAGGGGCTTGACCCTGGATGGACATTCCTCTCCGCCATCTCCGGCATCCGAGGCGTAGTCCGGTAGAAGGGTCTTCCCCTTCTTGGACCCTCCGGCCTCCCTAGTTGGGGCGGCCTTCCTTTTCTTTCCTCCCCCCGCTGGAGGGGGAGAGGCTTCTTCTTCCTCCTCCTCCTCGTCTTCAGAGGCAGACGGCGCTTCGGGGTCGTCGGGCGATGAATCCGACACCACCAGGCGTCGGGAACTATTTCGAGTCCCCGTGGCCTTCTTCTTGGCCTTCTTCTCCGGCACCACGTGAGGTGCCAGAACCAGCAGCTTCGTTAAGCGTGCATCTGCTGGGCCTTCGGGCAAAGGGGTCGGACAGTCAAACTGTTCGGACGTCCTCTTCCAGTCCTGTTAAAGGAGCGGGAGTTTAGATCCCACGTAGAGTCAAACTATGGAAAACAAACACCCCATAATGGGAAAATTGAGCTTACCGCACTGGCTTGACGCTTCGCGCAGAATCCGCGATCCTCGGTGATGGGAGGGTGGACCTCGGAGCTCTTGAAAAGCACCTTCCAGGCATCTTCGTGCGTTGTGTCGAAGAGCCTGGACAAAGTTTGGTGCTGGGCCAGGTCGAATTCCCATAGATTAAAAGCCCGTCGTTGACACGGGAGGATCCGGCGGAAGAGCATGACCTGGACTATGGTGACGAGTTTAACCTTCCTGTCGATCAGGTCTTTGATGCAGGTTTGAAGTCCGGTCACCTCTGCCGAATTACCCCATGATAGGCCCATCTCTTTCCATGAGGTGAGCCGTGTGGGGATTCCAGATCGGAAATCGGGGGCCGCTGCCCATTCAGGGTCGCGTGGCTCGATGATGTAGAACCACCCCGATTGCCACCCCATTATGGTTTCCATGAAGGCGCCCTCAAGCCATGTAATGTTGGCTATCTTGCCCACCATGGCGCCTCCGCACTCCGCTTGTCAGCCGCCCACAACTTTCGGCTTGACATTAAAGGTCTTCAGCCATAAGCGGAAGTGGGGCTGGATGCGGAGAAAGACCTCGCACACGATGATGAACGCTGATATGTTGAGGATGAAGTTCGGGGCCAGATCGTGGAAGTCCAGGCTGTAGTAGAACATGAGCCCCCGGACGAACGGATGAAGAGGAAAGCCCAGTCCGCAGAGGAAATGGGGGAGAAACACGACCCTCTCATGGGGCCCAGGGGTGGGGATGAGTTGCCCCTAATCTGGAAGCCGGTGCTCGATGTCGTTAGACAAGTATCCGGCCTTCCTCAACTTTTTGATGTGCCCCTCTGTGACGATGGAGGCCATCCATCTACCTCCCGCTCCGGACATGATTGGAGAAGGTTGAGGTGGGAAGTGCGGACTTGGGCGCTAGAGCTCGAGTGCGCAAGAATGGATAAGCAAAGGAGGAAGAAGGCGTAAATGGGAAGGGTGGATCCTTATCCCCTTATATGGGTGGCCGAAATTATGAGCCCCCACCGGCCTAGTAAAACTCGCTTATCTCCCAAGCGCCGCGATTAATGGCGCGGTTGGTTTACCCACGCCCGTATTGATGAGAATCCCGGAATAAGGGGACACGATCTCTGCTTTGACAAGACGTGCCAAGGAAACCGCCTCGCCAAACACGCTGAGGTGGGACGGTAAAACACTTCGAATAAAGGCTTGGCTGTGGCATGATGTCACACTACGGAATACGTCAGTAGATTAGATTTGTACAATATTATTCTCTCTACGGTGGAATGTGGAAATTATTTTGCAGAGCCGGACACTATCCTTGTGTTCAACATCTTCTATGAAGTATTCAGAGGAGGAATCTGCCTTGCAATGCCGAAGACAATTTGTGCGCCGGACTCGTCGTCATTGAAGCCTGGTTCAGGGGCTACTGAGGAAGTCCTGGATTAGGGGGTGTCCAGATGGCCGGACTATGACCTTTGGCCGGACTCCCGGACTATGAAGATACAAGATTGAAGACTCCGTCCCGTGTCCGGATGGGACTTTCCTTGGCGTGGAAGGCAAGCTTGGCGATACGATATGAAGATCTCCTCCCATTGTAACCGACTCTGTGTAACCCTTGCCCTCTCCGGTGTCTATATGAACCAGAGAGTTTTAGTCCGTAGGACGAACAACAATCATACCATAGGCTAGCTTCTAGGGTGTAGCCTCTCTAATCTCGTGGTAGATCAACTCTTGTACTACCCATATCATCAATATTAATCAAGCAGGAGTAGGGTTTTACCTCCATCGAGAGGGTCTGAACCTGGGTAAAAACATCATGTCCCTTGTTGCCTGTTACCATCCACCTAGACGCATAGTTCGGGACCCCCTACCCGAGATCCGCCGGTTTTGACACCGACACGGGCCATTAAGCAACACCTCATCCCCTCTTGATAGTATTGGCTTTTCCTATAGACTCATTGTGATCTTGCATCACTCAAATATAAAATGTAGAGTCCTGTGCTTTGAGCTTGAGTCAATCCTTTGTCCTTAGCATTTTGAGGGATCCACTTTTCTCATCCATGCCATGCCAATCATTGAGCTTTCCTGGAATATTTATCTTGAAATAGCATTAGCTCAATGAGCTATATGTTGTTAGGAATTACCAAAACCACCTAGGGATAGTTGCACTTTCAATCTCCCCCTTTTTGGTAATTGATGACAACATATAGACCAAAGCTTCGACAAATGATAATAAGATTGCAAAACATTGTCGCTTTGAGAAGTATGTGAAAAGCAAGAGATCCCCCTAAATTTGTGCATTATTTAAAATTTTCTTTGGACTACAAATGCACAATGAGTTAGGATCATGGGTTACTCTTCCATGTAACATACATCTTGGTGGGGCGCTCAAAATGATAATAATTAAACAGATGCACTCATCACCAAGCAAAGTGAATGGTCATATGAGAATATAAGAGATAATATCATCCAACAAGCATTAATGTAGCATAGCATATGATCAAACACATGATCATCCCAGTATCTCACAAACAAAGCAAAATGTATCAAGCGAGCACACAGATAACGAAGTTCAACCACCAAAGACAAGAGAGAACAAAAGCAACACTCTCTCTTGAAGCCTATGATTTATACATTTTTCTCCCCCTTTGGCAACAAGTTACCAAAAAGTTCATAGAAAATGCATAGTGCTAAACGACTCTCAAGCTTGGTCTTTAGGCGGTGGTGTAGAGATGACTCCAAGGATGAAAGCATCAGTCGATGTAGCTGGAGCTGGTGGAGTGGCTGCTGGAGCTGGTGGCACTGAAGTTGTAGCTGGTGCAGATGATGTAGCTCTGGTGTCTGGAACAGGCACGGCAACAGATCTCTGTCCTCTGGGCACTCTAGCAAATGCATCTGTAGTAGACTTGCCCTTCTTCTCCTCCACTTCCTCCTGAAATTTCTCAACAACTGACTAGATCTCAGTGACCTTGACATCAAGATGATAGAATTTTTGCTCTATGATTCTCTCTAAGCTCTCCTGGTTTTGAGTCACGGTGGCCAAGCCCTTCTCAATCCTCAAGGTGGAGGCAATCAAGTAGCCAAGCTGATCTTGCTTGCTCTTCAGGAACACTTGAGATGCCTCTTCAACAGTTGGCATCTTAGCAGCTTTCTCATCCCTTGCTCTCTCTTTCTTCTCTTGTGCTTGCACAGATGATGGTTCATTTTCATCCATCACAATGGTGTTGTCCTCAAAATCAGGGTAGATGGGCAGGTGCTCCTTGTCCAAAAGATATGTGCTTGTGCCCATCTTGGAGTTTATGAGCTCCTGGATGTGTGGGGCATATCCGCAAGATCTCTTCTGATCAGCAGCAGTCCTTTTGATTGTTTCCACAATTAGACTCATGACTTTGAATTTCTGAGGCACATCAAATATATGCAGCAAGTTGATAGCATGGCCTCTGATCATCTTGTGATCACCTGACTTGCGCAGCAAAGTGTGCCTTAAGATCCAGTTGATAGTAGGCAATCCGGATAGTAGGTAATGTACAGATCCAAACTTATGTGTCTCTAGTGTAGCATCTGGGATCTCTCTATACATACTAGCCATGGAGTTGTGGTCTTTCTTCTTCTTGGCATAGACATCCAAGTCATCCTCCTTTAGATCATTGATCAACTCAGCCCATTCTTCAACTGTGGATTGGTACCTAGTACCTTCAGACATCCATACAATCTTCCCATCTGGGTAGAAGTGAGCTGTGGAGTAAAACTGCATGATGAGCTCATCATTCCACTTGGTGAGCTTCGGGCCAACAAAGTCATCAACTCCACAAGCATTGAAGCTATCATATACTCCTGGATAGTGATCTTCATTCTTCCTGATGTACTCCTAGTCAACCCATCTCATGTCACATACTATGGGCTTCTTGTCAAGCAACACTGTCTCATAGAAATCATGTTGTTCCTTAGTGTGGAACCTTTAGTCCACTGCAGTTCTTCTTCTGACAGCATAGGGATCAGACTGTCTCCACAGTCTCAATCATGCATCCTTGCTGAGCTTCATGTCCTCGGCAACTGGATGTACATCATTGTGGTCAGGGATCCTGGGCTTCAACTTTCTCAAGACAAGTGTGTCATCTTCTTCTTCATCAGCAGCCTCAGGCACTAGGGCCTTGTTCTTCTCTTCACCTGGAATACTCCTGGTGTTTCTCTTAGGTGCAGACTTGGGCTTAGGAGCAGCAGCCTTTGGAGCATCTTTGGGCTTAGATGGAGCAGCCCCGGATCTGATTACATCTCCCATTAGCTTTTGAGCTTTAGGTGCTGGTGCAGCAACCTCTTCCTCTTCTTCCATCATTGAGGGCTTTCCAACAACTCTGGCCATTGACTTCTTGACCCTTTCTTTCCTTTTCTTCCCTTCTGCAGCAGCCTCTTTGGGTTCAGATTCCAAAGTTACTTGAGTGGAGGCTCTAGCCTTAGACATGGGAACTTTTCTTGCAGGTGCCTTGGTCTTCATACCTGGCTTAGTGGCAGCAGTTGTGCCATATTCCTTTTTCAGCACCTTCTTCTTAGAAGTGGCCTAATCCTCAACAGCCACATAGTCCTCATCTTCAAACTCTGAGGTTCTCTTATTCCTTGTCCTAGAAGCTGCCTTGGGCAAGTTACTAGGTGTGCTCCTGCTACCCTCATCTGAGGTACTTAGGGACTAGTGCCCTCACTCATCTGAACTTGCTCCTCAGATTTGTTCTGACTGTCACTCTGATCTGACATGATGCAAACTCTGACAGCAGACCCTGTGAATAGATGTAGATGAGGTAGAGTAGATGAGCATCACAAAGCACAGAGGTTTTTGCAAAATAATTGAGTCAAAAACTTAGCTTTAGTTTTCCACAGAAAGCATTTCAAAGCTACCGATTTGTAAACTCGGTGATACCGAAGCAGCTTTTGGAACCTAAATTAGTGAACTCGGTAAGACCGAGTCACAGTTCGGTGGCACCGAGACTGCTAGGGTTTCATAGAGAATCGATCTCGGTCACACTAATTTGCAATTCTCGGTCGGACCAAGAATCACATGTGCAATGGCCTAAGACAAATTGGTGAGACCAATTTCTACAACTCGGTCGGTCCGAGATGAATTCGGCGGAAACCTAACCCTAAATTTTCAATCCAAGACTAATCTACGGAGTAGTTTTGCTGGATAGGAAGATTTCAAACGTGGCAAGATTCATGGCAATGCAGTGTGCCAGGAATCGGAGTTAAGAATAGCACAAAGATTCAAATCCATACCCTAATGCGGCAATGGACTTGCTACGGCGGCAACGGCGGAGTTGAATCCCATTGACGGCGGCAGAGACCAGCGGCGGGAGGTCACTGGCGACGAGGAGGACGATCCGGAGACCCGATGAGGCGGAGCAGGCTGTGCCCGGGCGAATGGTTTCAGAAAATTTTCCAAAAATTGACCCATGAGTATATATAGCCTGGCCCTGTCGGTGTGACCGAGTGGAACAACTCGGTGGCACCGAGATGCAAAACTGCAAGCAGTTACTACAACTCGGTGTGACCGAAAAGTTTAAATCGGGTGCACCGAGATTGAAAACCTAGATCAACTTAGTGATCTCAGTATGACCGAAATGGATGAATCAGCCAGACCGAAACGCACAAAGAGGTTTTGGAAGTTTAAGTCTATGATGAATCGGGGACTCCGAGTGCTCCTCACACAGAGTGGTTTGAATCTGACTTGATCGAACTTTGTGATATAGCATGAATAGAGTTTGAGACAAGAAAAGCATAGATAGCTAGAGAAGGTTCTTAGGCATTCTTGTCCATCCACTTGGCAAAAGAAAAGAAATCAACCAATCAAAACAACAAGTGGATGTCCTCGAATGAGTAAAATATGCAACCAACATGCTCACACAATAAAATGGCAAATGAAATATGTGACAAAGCATACACACACAAATCTAGCATCTATCAAGCAATTGGCGATGACTAGGTCATCTATATATGAGTATATTGACTTAGGAGTCAAATGAGAACATTTGATCATAGGTCATACTCATCGTTTAAGCACAAGTGGGGTAACCACTTTTACATAAAGCATTGTTGTGTTCACACCATTAGAGTTGCTTTAGCTCAATTCTTAGAGTAAAGCTCCCCCTAGATGTGAGATCCCCCCTAAGAGGGTTAAACTAACCTTGGGTTTTGTCGATGATGACTTCATGTAGGTGTTGAAGATGTGGACGCTCAATGTTGATGTAGATTATTTGGAGCAAACCATTGGAGTGAGTTGCACTTTCAATACCTACACGGGTTAGTCCCACAAGAAACAAATAAGGATATCCATAGACATAGAGTGATGCACACACAAAATGATGTCTATGAAAGCATTGGGTTACCTTGTCCCTTGTCTTACCAACAAGAGGGTTTGTGAATCCATGAACAAGTGCAAGATGTGGAAGTTGATTGCACTTGTCCTTGCCAAAATGATAAGAGTGAAGTATGTTGGCGGACTCACCCTCAAGAACTCTCTAGTTCTTCTTCTCTGGGATCCACATCATCTTCATGGGAATCCTTGGAGTTGTAGTTATACTTGATGAAGTAGAACTTGATGTAGTCTTGGGAACCCACTTGACCAAGGCCTTAGGAGCTTCTTCAAATGCATATATCTCCACTTGAAACTTGTCCTTGCCTTTTTGCTTGTGGTCTTGTGGTGGAAGATCATCTTGAGCTTCTGTCCCTTTGAAAGAAGTAGGATTATACTTCTCTTATTGAGGAACAAACTTCGTCTTGGGGTATCGATCTTCTTCCCACTCAACTCCATTGGCATTGAACTTTCATTCAAAACCAACACCTTGGTTCTTCCGGTGCCTTCCTTGCTTGCGTACAATTTCCTCGAATTGCTTACTCCCGGCAAGGCTCTTGTATACACCTTTCTCTATAATTCCCTTCAATAAGCTATTTTCTTGCTCAAGTGTAACTTGGCTAAGAGAATCATTAGTGGAATCAAGAGAACTACTAGAAGCAACAACATTGGATTTAGCATGATTATTGTTACTACTAGAGGAAGAATCTTTCTTGTTCTTGTTACTAGACTTTACTTGAGGCATATAAGTAGATAAGAGTAAATGCTTGGCCATGTAAGAAGAACTTTTCTTGCGAAGATCATCATTGATTTCTTTTAAAAACTCATGCTCTTGCTCAAGGTTGAGCTTTTCAAAGCGTAACTTCTCAAGAGTGTTTAGTTCTTTAGTTAGGAGCTCAATCTTCTCCTTATCATTGTCATTCGTTTTATCTTGATTAGCCTGATTATTTGACGTTTCATCATACTATTCATCACTAGAGTTGTCAACAAGTAAATCATCATCACCTAACAAGTCATGTTCATCACTATTGAAACCAACATACTCGGGGTGTGATACCTTTCAGCCTTTAGCCATGAAGCATATTCCAAGTCTTAAATTTGGTGAGTCAAATATGTCGTAGGAGTTGGTTGACACAAGTGCTAGACCGGCAACACCTTCATCTTGAGTATATTCTGAGTCGGAGTGATAGCTTCTCTCGAAGTGATTGTCGGAGTCGAAGCCGGATACCCATTCACCAACATGAGCTTGATGTCTTCGTTTAGTGTAGCTCTTTGATGACTTGTCCTTCCTTTCCGAATCGTTGCTTCTCCGGGATGTTCTTCGTTCATAATGATCATCTCTACTCCTTCTTTCTCTAGATGGTGATTCTTCTCTTTTACTTCTTCTTTTTGGAGAATCTTCTCTTCTTTTGTAGGGAGTCGTACACTCATTGGAATAGTGTCCGGGTCTCCCACAATTGTAGCAATTATGCTCACAACTAGAAGATCTTTTGTCATTGTAGGACCTTGACTTGGAACTTCTTTCCTTGCTTCTACTCTTGTAGAACTTGTTGAAGTTCTTCACCATTAGGCTCAATTCTTCATTGAAGGTTTGTTTCTCACTTGATAATGTGGGAGCTTCACATGAGGCTTTGTAAGCACCACTAGACTTGTTGTGGAGCTCCTCCTTATCCTTGAGTGACATCTCATGAGCAACAATTCTTCCAATGACTTCCATTGGCTTGAGATCTTTGTAATTGGGCATCATTTGGATCAATGTGCACATGGTGTCATATTTTCCATCCAAGGCTCTTAGGATCTTCTTGATGATGAATTTGTCGGTCATCTCTTCACTTCCTAAGCCAGCAATCTCATTTGTGATGAGAGCAAGCCTAGAGTACATTTCAGCGACACCTTCACCATCCTTCATTTTCAACTTGTCAAGTTGACTTTGAAGCACATCCAATTTCGATTCCTTGACGGAGTCGGTACCTTCGTGCATGTCAATCAAAGTATCCCAAATTTCCTTTGCATTCTCAAGATGGCTAATTTTGTTGAATTCTTCGGGGCACAATCTGTTGAAGAGGATATCACAAGCTTGAGCATTGTATTGCAGCATCTTCAACTCTTCCGCGGTAGCTTCACGGTTCAGTTCTCTGGCATCAAGTAATTCACCTTGCAAGCTAATACAGACAATAGCCCAAACGGCGGGGTTATGTCCAATAATATGCATTTTCATCTTATGCTTCCAACTAGCAAAATTAGTACCATGAAAGTAAGGACCTCTATGGTGGTAATTACCCTTGCTAGACGCCATACTCTCCTAGGTTGTGAAACCAAGGCTATGACTACCGAAAGTTATGGAAATCAAAGCAAATGGAGACCAAAGCTCTGATACCACTTGTAGGATCGAAAGTATGTCTAGAGGGGGGGTGATTAGACTACTTGACCAAATAAAAAACTTGCCTTTTCCCAATTTTAGTTCTTGGCAGATTTTAGCAACTCAGCACAAGTCAAGCAATCAACCTACACATGCAATTCTAAGAGTATAGCAGCAGAATGTAAAACAGTTGCATATGAAGGTAAAGGGGAGGAGTTTGAGAAGGGAAACGCAATTGGAGACACGGATGTTTTTCTCGTGGTTCCGATAGGTGGTGCTATCGTACATCCACGCTGATGGAGACTTCAAACCATGAAGGGTAACGGTTGCGCGAGTCCACGGAGGACTCCACCCACGAAGGGTCCACAAAGAAGCAACCTTGTCTATCCCACCATGGTCGTCGCCCATGAAGGACTTGCGTCACTAGGGTAGATCTTCAGAAGTAGGCGATCTCCTTGCCCTTAGAAACTCCTTGGTTCAACTCCACAATCTTGTCGGAGGCTCCCAAGTGACACCTAGCCAATCTAGGAGACACCACTCTCCAAGAAGTAACAAATGGTGTGTTGATGATGAACTCCTTGCTCTTGTGCTTCAAATGATAGTCTCCCCAACACTCAACTCTTTCTCACAGGATTTGGATTTGGTGGAAAGAATATTTGAGTGGAAAGCAACTTGTGGAAGGCTAAAGATCAAGATTCATATGGTAGGAATGGAATATCTTGACCTCAACACAAGTGTAGGTGGTTCTCTCTCAAAAAATGTAAGTTGGAAGTGTAGGAATGTTCTGATGGCTCTCTTAACGAATGAAGACTGGGTGGAGGGGTATATATAGCCTCCACACAAAATCTAACCGTTACACACAAATTACCAATCTCGGTGGGACCGAATCGTGAAACTCGGTCGGACTGATTTAGCAAATAATATGACCGTTAGGATTTTCGGTGGGACCGACATGTCAACTCAGTGGGACCGATGTGGTTAGGGTTAGGGCATAATGTAATCTCGGTGAGACCGATTACACAAACTCGGTGGGACCGATTTTGGTAATAAGCTAACCAGAAAGTTGGTCAGGCAAACTCGGTGGGACCGATTCGCTCATCTCGGTTAGACCGAAACGTTACGAAAGGGAAATAGAGAGTTTGCATTGCAATCTCGGTGGGACCGATCGCTCATCTCGGTTGGACCGAAACGTTATGAAGGGAAATAGAGAGATTAAAATCCCATCTCGGTGAGACCGAGATCCCTATCGGTGAGACCGAAAAGACTAGGGTTTGTGGCAGTGGCTATGACATATAAACTCGGTGGCTCCGGATAGAAAGAATCGGTGGGGCTGAGTTTGACTTTTTGTTTGGGTCATATGTGGATGTGAGAAGGTGGTAGAGGGATTTGGAGCATATCACTAAGCACTTTGAGCAAGCAAGCCATTAAGCAACACCTCATCCCCTCTTGATAGTATTGGCTTTTCCTATAGACTCAATGTGATCTTGGATCACTAAAATAGAAAATGTAGTCTTGTGCTTTGAGCTTGAGCCAATCCTTTGTCCTTAGCATTTTGAGAGATCCACTTTTCTCATCCATGCCATGCCAATCATTGAGCTTTCCTGAAATATTTATCTTGAAATACCATTAGCTCAATGAGCTATATGTTGTTAGGAATTACCAAAACCACCCAGGGATAATTGCACTTTCAACAACGCCACTGGAGAGTCGGGAGGCCCGGGCGGCATGAGCCCCCGCTCGTTGAAGTCCAGCATGGAGGCTGCCAGCGCAGCCTTGTCGTCATGGCGGTACAGTGGAAGGTGGGCCGCCGGAAGGCGGCCAGGATCCTTCCCGAGCAAGACCCGCACAGGCTTGTCCAGATCCTCGTCCATCAGGTTCCCATGGCACAGCCGGAGGTCATCTTTTGCACCGTTGAGGTCCCACATGGGGCGCTTGTGAGCTTGGAGAGGAGCTAGGCGCTGCACCACAAACTTGCGGACAATCATGGCCCCCGCCAATGCCCCAGAGCCCAGGTCTGCCTTCATCTTCTTCAAGACCGGTGCCGCCCGGGGGTCGGTGAGCTTCTTGTGAGACCACTTAGGCAGCTTCTCCGGCCGCCCGGTCGACAGCTCCAGCCGAGCGTGATGGCTTCGGGCATCCAGGTAGATCCACCTGCGCCGGAAGTCATCCACCTTCTTCCCAACCTTCATGAGCTCATTATTATCATGGAGCACGACGAAGGAGACGCATCCAGAGTGCTCGCTTGAGCCATGTGTTCGAGGGGAGAAGAAATGGCGGAACAACACGATGGAGGGCTTCACCCCAACGAAGGCCTGACAGTAGAAGGCAAAGACCAACAACAGGAGGACATTGTTAGGTTGAAGATGAAGTGTGTCGATCTGGTAGTGGTCAAGGATGGCATAGAAGAACCTCGAGAAAGGCGGGACGAGCCACGCGAAGAGGTTGTGGAGGAAGAAAGGCTAGAAGGCGCCCACCAAAGCTCCCTGCTCCACGGAGCCGACCCGAAGCTTGATCGCTCCCCGCTCATTCTCCTTGCCCGCCATCAGCGGGAGCACGGTGGCGAGGTGCTCGACTTCGGTGATGGTTGATGGGTTGAGGGCCGCATCAATAGCAGGAGTGATGGGTGCGGCCGTGCTGGCAAGCTTTGCCTTCTTGCCCATCGGCGAGGAGCTTGGGAGCGAGGAGTTGGTGGATTTGGAGGCACCCTCGGCAGGAGATGGATGAGATCTGGAGCAAGATGAAGGGAAGGCAATGAAAGCTCTGCTACGGGAGTTGGACTTCTTGTTAGGCCGCGCCAGGTGCGGAGGTAGCATGGGGAAGCGAAAACGCCCACGTCCCATCAAGCGCCACGCGTTGGCTCAGTCCGCAGGCGATTGGGGCCCGCGGTGTTCCTCACTTGCCCTTTGGCTTCGCCTCGAGGCCAAGTGCGAGTGTGCCTTGAGCTCGGGGGCTTGTGTCGGCATTCTGGGAACCATGGTATGCATACCTGCATGCCTGCGGCCCACGACGTGGCTCCATCGATGCCCTGGTACGGCCCAGCTTTGACTACGGCAAGACAAGGCCCTCGCGAGGAGCCAAGCCTCGCGAGGTGGGCGACATCAAGACATCCCGAGGGAGCAGCCTCTTCAGGTGGCCTCCTGAGCGGAGCGGAGATTTCTATGCAAGACCCAGCCTCACGAGGTTGGAATGACATCAGCCATGATGGCCAAGGCCAGGCGCGCGCCAGCAGGCGCAGAGCTGCAGGGTTCCTCTTTTGTGCAAAGGAGGCAAGCGCAGGTGTGGAGTCCCAAGGAATCAGCCAAAGGTTGCCATTTGCATGCAACGAGACCAAGAACGGCAGGATGGATGTCATCGCCGAGCCCACCGCAACATCACACTCAGAGGCGTTGCAGGCAAAGACCACCTTTAGTCAGGATTAGATGTACTTCCTGTACCCTTTCAAATTTGGCCGTTGTGGGATCCCTTCCCGCCTGAGTTTTGGAGGAAGAGAACCAAGGCCACTACAAATATAGCCTAGCCACAACCATAGAAGGGATTGGACCCTCAGAGACAGAATCCCCAGAGCTCATCACAAGAACACGTCTCCTGAGGCTGTTCTTCCACTTGTACTAGTTCATCCTCAGCCCCTCACGAGGCTAATCCACCACAAAGCAGGAATAGGGTTTTACACCGCAAGGTGGCCTGAACCTGGGTAAACTGTCGTGTCTTTCTCTGTTGTGTTCATCAAGCTAGGTCATGAGTGCAGCGGATAGATTGGCTTGAGAGCTTGAGTTCTTCGCACATGCCCCTGAGTTCAAACCTTTCTTGGGTCCGCGGAGCCCGAAATCTGACAGGGTTGGAATACGTCACGTTCATCAGGAGCCAACCGGCTTGGATGGAACAGACGAAACAAGGTCTGGCGTACTGCAGAACAAAGGAAACGGGCCTTCTGTCCGACCGCGTACGGTCGATACGGGATCATGTTCATCGGGAAGGGTCTGGCGTACCACAAACGGAGGAAACGGACTTCTGTCCAAGTTCCTATGGTCGAAACGGGGACCTATTGATCGGGAGGGGTGTGGCGTACCGCAAAACGGAGGAAACAGACTTGTGTTGGAGCGCCTACTGTGAAACGGGGTCCTGTTCATCCACCGTCTACTGCCTCGCTCCAGCCTCCACGGGCTACTATTCATCCACCTTCGACCTCCTCCAGCCTCCACAGGCTACTGTTCATCCACCTTCGACCTCCTCCAGCCTCCACAGGCTACTGTTCATCACAGCTATTGTTCATCCAGCCTCCACCGGCTGCTGTTCATAGAGCCTCCACGGGATCTTGTTCATCCACCCCCCCCCCAACTAGCTGGGGTGCGGCGTCGTCCTCGGGGTCCTGTTCATCCAACGGCAACGGCCTACTACCACGGGGCCCTGTTCATCCAACCCCCACCGGGAACTGTTCATCCACAGCCAACCAACCGACCCGACTCACCATGTATTGACTCGTTCTACGTACTGCGCGCATGGTAGCAACAGTCACTGTTCATCGAGAGGCAACCCAACACCAGCTAGCTATGTCTCGCATGGGGGCTCGATCGGCTTCAGTAAGCAGCATCAGTGATCGATTGCTCGGGTTCAGTTAGCAGCATCAGCGAAGGAATTGTTCGGGTTTAGGTCAGCAACGAATGAATCGTCCGGGTTCAATTAACAGCCAAGGGATCGATTCCTCGGGTTCATTAACATGCGATCGCTTGGGTTCAGTTAGCCAACACCTCGAACATACGCGTGTACACGAGAGAAACGTGGAAACCTCCATGCATCTCTTGGCCCCGACCACCCATCGTAACCGGGAACTCCCCGATATTTTCCTCGCCCTCGCTTCTACCACAGTTTTTTCCGTCATGGGCAGCCCAAAGAATGTCATGCAGCTGCGTCTTTGGCCCTCCCAGGACAAAAAGCCCATTTTTTGTCATGATTTTTTGTCATAGAAGTAGGAGCCCACCACATCTATGATGATACCGGGTTTTGTCATAATTATCATCATAGAAGTGTCATAAGCATGACAAAAAAATAATTGTTCGGCCCAAAATTTCATGGATGTGTCTTTTTTTGTAGTGTAAGATAGAGGTGGATGCTCGTTCCCCCAAAATTTGAACGAACCGCTAAACGCCCTTTGCTCAGTGGAATTCGCCCGAGCAAGTAAATGGGAGACGCCAAATTACCGACCTATCTGGGACCTGTATCAATTGGCCTGTTGTACATCGAGGGTAGGTTGGTAACTTCATCCAAGCGCGCCCTCTCCTCGCTGAAATGACAGGTGCCGAATAATTCATAAACCATGGGAGGCAAAACACCTTCTCCACGGCCGAAATGGCAGGCGCCGAATAATTCGTAAACCATGGGCAGAAAAACACCCTCTCCTCAGCTGAAATTGGTCGCGCCCACTATTTGAAAATGCGACCTCCTCGCCCGAAATTGCTGGCGCACACTATTTGGGAGAAGCAAAGTTACCCCACCATCCCCGACCCTCGAGACACAGAGTCAAGCCCATAAGCCAAAAGGTTGGGGTAGAACTGTAACTTCCCCCACATTTCAGACAAATGCGTCTGTAAGACATGGTTCCCCCTCCCAATTCCCCATTCATACACCATGGGCTCCAAATCACCTTCTCCCTAGCCACGAAAACTGAGCCCTTTCTCCATGGCACCCCCACCACACCAAATTCACCGCCGCCCTCCTCCCCAATGCCAGAGATATTGTCCATTTTTTGTGCATTGGGCCATGTGCTTCTTACTCCAGGATGCCAGAGCTGCCTCCACGACGATCGTGTGAATCATACCGGAGCCGGTTCGCCTGCGCCGTTGAGCACGGCACCGGAGCGGCTCCAACTTCGAACCTGTTCGGGGCCCCGACGCTGCTTCCCCATGGCAGTCGGCCGTCGCGAAATATCTATTTTCCCGCCGCCGAGAGCCACCGCAACCGCGCCGACCTCACTGACTCGACAGCTGGAGCTGCCTACTTCACTGGGCCGCATGATAGGTCGTACACTCATCTTAAATCACTTTATTTAGGCGTTAGTCGCCTGAATTTTTATTCTGGGTCAGTCGATTCCCAATGGACAGAAGGAGCACCCTCTAGGCGGCTGAGCTCCTAGGCTACCGGTAGGCTAGGGCAGCAGTGCCTTGGTGTCTATTGTAGGGGTGTGGGGGTGAAGGTTCACCGCAAAAGCAGCGCTTAGGTGCCTCTCTTAGTGTTGCGTGGGGTGAAGGTACTATCGCCACCAGATCTGGATGACGACGAGTCTTTGTGGTTTGTCATGGGTCCGAGCAACCACGGCAGTGCGGTGGGGTGGGGGCGGGGTTTTGGTCAGAGCTGTCCCGACCATAGACGACGGAGGCAGGCTATTTTGCCGGTGGTCGCTGGCTCTTCAGGGAAGATCCTGAACAGTGTCATCGGGGAGGCACAAGACGGCCATCCAACCATCCAACATAGATCGTATAGTACCAAAAAAAGTGTGTGGCCCCAATTTAGTTTTCGGTCAACACACGTGTGACCAGTTTTGTACCTTAGTGTTGTTTTCTTAGGGTATTTCTTAAGATCAAAGATATGTGTCATTCTTAACATTGTGTGTTTTATGCATCTTTAGCCACACCGTCTTCCAACTCATCGCAGCTGCTCCAACAAGGGAAGCATACACCAGAAGGGAGTTATAGTCCCCACTGAACAGCCCCCTGCCTCGAATGTGCCTACCCAACATGGACAGCCACATCAACGCAGGGCCATCGACAAGTCAGCAAATGATGCTCACTCCTATGGATGGCGGACAGATAGATGGTACCCTCATCTATGCATGGAAGATAGATTATCACTTCTCACTATATTCATGTTGATCTCTTAAGAGTCTTGTTTAGGAGTTAATGTTGTTACATAGTTCAGATAAAGGACTTTTGAAGGAATTAACGTTGTTCCATAGTTAATTATCATCCATCAGCCAATGATATCCCACGGGCTGGTGATTATACCACTTATAATATTACCTATGTTGTTGTTCTTTAATAATTTTGTGTGCCATCTAGTTAATCTCGAGTACAAACAATACATATTTTGTAGCTTTCATCTATGTTCTCCATTTAGTTTTTGAGGCCTGTTACTACCAGTTAAGTCCAGCCCTACAATTTAAGTCGTCTCCTACATGCACTCATTACATAATCTCTACTCCTAATGGAGCAGTTCGTGAATAGTCCACGGTTATTTTTCGCTGGTTTTATTTCGTCCCACCACTTTCGCTGGGGTTTTTTCGTCCTGTCCTCCCACCCCACCGGTTTAGTTTCGCGTCACCCTCTCACACAACGAAAAAAAAATATAAACCGGTCAGAACTTTCCATGCTAGCACAAATTATTTAGTAATGCATTTATGTGAAAAAATCAATCACAATCAATATCTAAAGACCAAATCTAAATTAATTAACCTTACCTTAAATCGCCAATTCTTCTTGTTAGTCCCACCGAGTGAAGACATCCCTGCGCCTCCCCTCGCACTTGAAAGGAAGGAAATTAACTTAGAAACAGAAACCCATGCATGGATGCCAATCCCGTTCCTCTCTCACGTTCTCTTTCCTTTCCTAGCTCCCATTCTCCTCATCGAGATGCACATTGATCGGGAAGGAGAATGAAAAAATGAGAGGCCTCAGATCGGATCCTCTTCGATCCAGGCCTCTGCAACGTCAACGACGCATACACCCGGATGCTCGACAAGACCAAGCACCAGGACGACGTCGATGACGACATCCCCGCCGTGCTAGATGGCGGCCGCGGCGTAGATCCCTCGGTCGGATTCGAGAGGATGTAACCGCCCGACGGCAAGATGTGGAGCCGCGAACATGCGCGGATGCGCTGGAGACAAGTTGTGCGGAGCCGCAGCCATTTCCGTTGGTTGCCGCGCTGTAAGCGGTTGTTCGTCGTCGCTTCCATAACCCGCCAGGAGCCGTCGTCGCGCACAGAGGGCCAAGGCAAGCACGGACGTTGGCGATGGTGGGCTTGTGGCGCGGGTGCACATGTTGCCGGAGCCGAGGCGAACGCGGCTGCGGGTGTTGCTCGGCGAGCTAGGGCGCGCCGATGTGGATGCATATGTGCTGCTGCGTGCGCCTCAATGATGAGAGACAAAGGTATTAAAATAGGAAAGAAGCACCTGATTATTATACCAATTAGATCAAGACTTTGGTATATGCATGGTTGTATGCGCCGCTTGATCCTCCTGTGCATGACTCCCAGGTAAACATTCATCCCTAATTCCCTTCTGTATGTTCCTCCCAGTTGAAGACGGTTCGTCTTGCTTCTGAAGTGGAAATGGAATAGATGAATTCTTCTCACGCTCGGATGGAAGTGACTCGCGTGAGTGCATAGCATACAAGTGAAAACAATCAAATTAATTATTAAATCATTGAGGTTAATCACAGAAGACAATGATTTTGCTTTCTCCTAATTGATGTTTTTGTAGTGAGCGGCGTGGAAGTCGAATTCTCCAGCAATCAGGCCATGATCGGCAATCTTCGGGAGGAATTCCATGCGTCGTCCCTTCCACATGTTGGTTACCTTCCTCCTATTCAATCGCTCCAGCACATGGGTGTGCATGGTGGCCGAAATTGGGGTTCGCCGGAATGTCTTCGTCTCTCGTTCGCTCTCGGTAGAGCGTGTTGATAACGTGTATGAAGTTGATAACGAGGGATACTCAATCACCTCATAGTTGCCAACGTTTATGATCACCCCCTTGCGCCCAGCGCCATCTCGTTCGCTTCATCATTAATTTTGGAGAGACGTGCGTTGTTTATCACGCCGCTCCCGCCGACGAGGCTGTTGCAAGGGCGTCCTCCCCTACTCTGACGAGGAGGATGCCCTTCCATGTGAGATCTAGCAAAGAAGCACTCCACCGATATCCGTTCCTACGAGATCCAACGAGGAAGTGCTGGCCTCCTGCCTCCGACGGGGAAGCTACTGCCTTACACGGCAAAAAAGTGGTTGACCACAACGTTCTTGAAGCCTCGTGTGATGGAGTCTGCACAAGATAATATTCATCCTTGCCTTTCAACACCTGGCCTACTGTTAAAAAGGCTCTACATCTAATTGCTTACTATACAGAGTTTGTTTATGTCTAGAGTTCATCTAGGGATTAGTAAGAAAATAAGCTGTTTTTTGTCAAATGGTTATGCAGTTTCGAGCAACCTCAAAGTAGGCTGGGGAGGATAACCAGTGATTACACTGATGCTAGAGAGTCATGTTGAAGTTGAGTTTGTATGTTCATAGATTTTAATCCCTGTGCGGGTGGTGTTCTTGAAGTTTCATTTGGTGTTGCTGTCAGCAGGCTTATAATTTCATCGTCTTCTACATCAAGTATGGTGGTTAATTGTTTTGGTCAACTCTGCATTTTATTTCCTCAGAATTACCTCGCCGCATTTTGTGGACAACAAAAGTAATAGTATGGTAATTGGTAAAAGTTTTTGGTCCCATAATATCAGAGAGAGAGAGAGTGTGTGTGTGTGTGTTTGTGTGTGTGAGAGAGAGAGATAGAGAGAGAATTTAGATATCATTTGGTGGTAGCAAGTTCAAGTAATAGTTTAACACATTCAAGAAATAGTATAAAGATAATGCATATTACATAAAAATAACACTGAGAATTTAGATGTAGTGTTTTTCATGGAGCTGTGGCTGGCTGATTTACATGAAATTAATTCCCTCGGTTGTGGTGGCAAATATAATACACATAATCCATATTGTTATGCACTAGCGTCTGTGTGTGTGAAATAGATGGATTATGGTCCCGTACCCAATAAGATGGATGTGTGTGTGTGTGTTAGAGAGAGAGAGAGAGAGAGGGAGATGGGGAGAGAGAGTGAGGAAGAGGGAGGGAGAGTGTGTGTGTGTGTGTGAGGATTTGATGGTAAAAAAGGTCGCCAATGTCACTTGATATGTATGAGAATATTAAATGTAATATTAACATGATTAATATTGAACTCTTAAAGTTAATGTGGCCCCATTGCAATTCACGGGCGTTCTTCTAGTCTAAATACTAGTTTTCTTCCATGCATGTCAGATATAATTGCACGCACTGATATGTCCACAAGAACCTCGCGGGAGCAATGTAACGGCCAACAAACTTGATCTCATTGATATCCAATATGATGGAATAGTTAAAGGTAGTTCTTCAAAAGAGTTGCAGAAAGATGATGAATCCTATTCACCCCACCAGGTCCTTGCTCTAACTTGGCCCATGATCTGGGTACATCATGCATATAATATCATAGATTGCATCTACTCTGTTGCAATGCAATGTGCTTAGCCTGCTGATCATACATGTAAATATGTCATGCCTTCATGTTTTTCGATACCTATTCCATTCATCATGACATGTTTTCAAATTCAAGTATTGTCATTCTACTGTCACAATGCCATCTGCATAGTTTGGACATCAAGCTTCTGAATATCTCATGCATTATTATTCATCAGTATGTAGTCCATCCGTCTACCACATTGCCTTTGTGTTTTTCTTTATCTATTCCAGCTATCATATAGTTTTAGATTCAATTAGTATTTATTTTACTCCGTTCTCATGTCGTATCCCTAGCTCTTACATCATACTCCCTCTGTCTGGATTACATGTCACAGAAATGGATAAAAATGGGTGTATCTAGAACTGAAATACGCCTAGACACATCCATTTATTTCCAGTTGGAGGGAATACATGTCAATAAGTCATGCCTTTCTATTCTTTAGTACCTATTCCATCTCTCTATCGTAGCACGTTTTATAATTGAAGCACCATTCTTCTATATAAGGCATGTAAGGGGAAGACGGCTATGTTAGAATCTGAAGGGCTACAAACAAGGTCTTTGCAAAAGATCCAAATGCCAGGACATAGTAAACCAACTCCAGTGTTCATAGATACTGCTCTAGCACAGAGAAAACCAACTCCTCCAGATAATAACCAGATTCCAGTGGCCAGAGAACTAGTCCGCCCCAGTCCAGCAAAAATATGTCAACTCCTTTCTAAGCGTATCCTCGCATCATGAAATTTTATAGCATTCAGATAATATTTTCTACATGTTTCTTATGCATCTCTCTTTTAGAAAATAAGCCTAAAGGATAGAAGACTTTCTAAACTGGGATCGTGTTCGAGGAAAGTATCTTGCGAGAATTCTCTATGCTCCAATGCTGATGTAAGTACATGTTGTATAACACTATATTTTTACATCAGCATGTATTTTGTTAATCAGTGTGAATCCAACCTTTTGTACCCTACACCAATTATCTGATCTAAATTTACTTGTAGCAAAATGTATAATTAAAGGCGATAATGTATATTTTTGTAAGGAAAACTGCGTGGTAGTTTTGCATAGTGAGTTGCATGATTGTACTATCTCATATCTTGCACATTACTAATTTGTAATGATGTGGTCTGGTTGCCCAATCATTCATGGTGTTAATGTTACTTTCCTATTACCTTACCTGGTTGATGATAGTTGTGCCATATTGTGTTAATTTGGTGTAGGACGGTGTGGTCTGGTTGCTCATTGTGTTAATGTTGATTTCCTATTATCTGACATGGCCAATGATAGCAATGCCAGTGTGTTAATTTTGTGCAAGCTACTGAAGATAAGAAGATAAACTCTAAAAACAGCAAGGCAACCCCATTGTTTCTCTCCAATAAATCTAGGGTAGGTAATATGGCAATAACTCTTGATTACTCTGTTTGGTTCCCCTCCTAATTTATGTTATGATGTAGTGGTCGAGACAATCTCCACTATGAATGATACAAGCCCGCCAAAATCGCCATCTGAATCTGTTCAGATTCCTCTGTCTCAAATCCAACTGAAAAAATGTATGTTTGTGAACCAATTACTAGATGAAGCAATGATGCAATCATCGAGGAATCATAGGTGCACATTCTTGTGCAACAATACCTGACCAATGTTTTCAGAGACAGTGTAGCAAAGAAGGAAGAACTTGCTCACATGCTTATGGGCGTCATCCGCACGGAGGTTGTAGATTGTGAGGTTGTAGATTGTTAAGTTCTGTTCATTTATTTGCACTGGCATCAATCTTTGATTGCCTAGTGGATGTAATTTCCTGTTATGTATCTTGATGTCCTACGTTTTTTGTTGTATGTCATACATATTATTAGCGCGGCTAGCAATCCAGCTATCTGAGTCGAAAGCTCAACTGGTCGCGAAGAAGCCAAAAGAGCAGTGAAATTAGTAGCTTAGCACGATGCATCATGGGCCCTTTGTCAAGGATAGCGGCCAGCTGCTCATAATGGGCCTCCTAATGGGCTCGTAGGGGCCTAAATTGTCTTGGGCCTTTGATTGATTGGATTTGGTCCTATCCACAAATGGTCCTTGTGACAGGCTAAAATAATAGTTGGGCCAAAATCGACGTTGGCTAATTAGGCCTACACACATGTTCACACATTAGCGGGCCCAATAAGTTGATAGGTCGTAACCAGGTCGAAAGCTCTATTGGCCGCTATAATTGAAACGAGCTAATAGTTAATGCTTGGCCCTATTACCTGTCGGGTCGTTAACAAGCCGAAATCAAAGCGGCCAATAAGTGGGCCCATTTGATTTCACAGGCCGTTAATAGACTGATACTAAGGTATAGTTGTATATAGCCTAACTATGTTGTGGGCCTTTAGCAGGCCGAAAGAGACAGCAGGTTGGTATTGGACCATGAAGAGCATGGGCCGCTAAGTAGCCAAAAATCAGGTCAGACTGTATATGGCCCAACTGTGTTGTGGGCCTTTACCAGGCCGAATATGAAACTGGGCTGGTATTGGACCATGAAGAGCATGGGCCACTAAGTGGCCAAAACTCAGGTTGGACTGTAAATGGCCCAACTCTTGTGTGGGTTGTTAACAGGCTGAAAGACAAACCAGGCTAGAAATTGGCCCAACACTTGAATGGGTCGCTAAAAGGCCGAATGTAACGTCCCAATTTTAAATTTGGATGTTATACATAGATCATCATATGTATATCATATTTATTCTTGCATTTTTGTTGAGATCCTAGAAATCTTAAGCAACTCAAGGACCCAAGGAGAGAGTTGGAGGTTTCACAAAAATTCATATTTGAATTTGTTTCAAATTTGAAGAAAGGATCATTTTGATTTTATTATTTTTCCCTCCAATTATTTCCAATATTAAAAATAAATGAGAGAAGATAATATGACTTCTTCAAATTAAGAGAAATATTGGAGAAAGAATTTTAAAATCAAATTATGATTTTATTTGTGTTTTAACTGCTATTTTATTTGAATTAGAAAATATGCAATTTTGAAAAATGCATTTTAGGCCAGAAAAATGTTCACTTTGTTCTAAATATTTTATTTAGATGGTGAAAATTGTTTTTGGTATTTTTAGAATTTTCTTTATATTTTATTAGGAATTTTTATTTTGGGCAAAAAAAAACAAAAACAAACAAAAAAATCTTCCCGCCCGACTGGGCCGAAGGCCCAGCCGCCGCGCCGCCGTCCTCCACCGTGCGAGGCATGGACGCCGAGGAGGAGCCCGAGCCGGACTCCGCCCCGCGCCGGCCCCTTCCCCAAGCCGCGCCTCCCGAGGCCCCCTATAAAGCCCGCCACCCCGCCGCCTCTCCTCCACACCGATGCCGCACCCCGCCCACAGCAGCAGCAATGCCCGTAGCCGCCGCCACCGCCGCTTCCTGCCGTCGCACGCCCGCGCCGCCGCTTTCCGCGCTGCCATCGTCGCCTTGTCCTACGCTGCCGCCTCGCCGCCATCCCCTAGTCCCACGCCGCCGCCTCGCCGCTGTCGCCTAGTCCCGCGTCGTGTCCCCGATTATGGACATCTTGAGTATCTAGTACTTGAATCTATTGATGTGATCTCATCATGTTACTTTAATTAATTTGATTTGGGTTGATGATGATACTTTTAATTGGGATTTGAGTTGGGGTTACCTTCTCAAATAATGGGCAACTTGGGAGTAGCTAAAGAAATTTATTCCTTTGTTGTAGGGAAAAACTAGCTTTATGCAAAACCATGAAACTTACAGCCTCCACCAGCCAAATATTGCATGTAGATATAGTTCTTGCATTTCATTTCTTTATAGTGTAACTCTGCCAGTATATTCAATGTGCTGACCTACACGGCTGCAACGTCTCATGTTGCAGACTACTCAGACGATGAATAAGGTGCGATAGGTCGTTGTTTTGCACTCGGCTATGCCGTTGGAGTTGATGGACTCATGGACTCATTTACCTTCAAAGCTTCCGTAGTTATCTAGTTAGATGGCCTTTAGCCATGATATTTTTGTGTAATCATACTCTTTATGAGGACTCGATGTAATAAGTGTGTGATTGAAACTCTGTTATAATTCCTCGAGTACTGTGTGTGTCAGCATTACCGATCCAAGGATGACACTGATGCACAGAGACTTGACCGTTTGAGGTCTGGTCGCTACACCGAAAGACATACATCCTAAAAATTGGTCCATCCCTAGAATGGGATGTTAACAGGCCGAAATTATGTCGGGCCGATATTGAGCCGAAATATATAGCAGGCTATTAACTGGCTCAAACTGACGTTGGGCTGCAATGGTTTCAAATAGTTAATGGGTCGTTGACGGGCCGAATTGGCACAACTCGTATGGTCCATGGCCCTAAATGGACCAGACACAAGTAAGCCTTAAATGGCTAGCCTGCTAATTTTGACTGGGTCTGCCTTTTTCACCTAAATGGGCCACTGTTGGGTCGTGCCACATGTCGACCTATCATAGGCGCCTCCCATCCATTGACTAGATGTCATCTGTCCCAACTCTGAGCCAACATGTGGTTCCTTTGGCCATTGAGAATTTTACACGTGGAAAAACCCGATTGGTTTGGGCTACTAACGGGTTATCGGATCCAAACCAGAACACGATAGCTTAATGGCGACCCATTATGGTGGATGCCACCTATCGGTTACCCTTGACAAAAAAACTTCCATTACGCGCCATTTATCATCGTGGAAGTGGACACTTTCATGATGATAATTTTGATATTGTCGTGGAACACTTCTACGACAGCACAGGTATGACTTTGTTGATTCTGTCATAAAATCTTCATGGATATACATGCATGACAGAAAACGTGACCTGGTGTGACAAACACGTATCATCATGGAAGTGTTTTTAGTGGGGAAATCCACCCCCTAGGGCCGCCGCCCCCTCCTTGGAGGAGGGGCCAAGGGCTGGCTCCCCTCCCCCTCACCCTAGAGAGCAGCCGCACGCCTCCACCCTTGCCCTCCGTCGCTGCCAACTTCTCCCACATTTCCTCTCGTACGCACTTGGCGAATGTGTGCCAAAATTCCGTTGCTGTCACCACCACCATACCGCCATGATGGTTCCGCTATCATCTACTTCCTCTCCCTCGCTTGCTGGATCAAGAATGAGAGGACGCCATCGAGTTGACCATGTGCTAATCTCGGAGGTGTCGTTCATTTGGCACTAGATCGGATTGGATCGCAATTTGATCGTGAAGAGTATGACTACATCAACTGCGCTACGACGCTAACGCGTTTGGTCTACAAGGGTATGCAGACACACTCCCCTCTCGTAGCTATGCATCTTCTAGATTGAATCTTGGGTGTTTTGTAGGAATTTTTTTGATTTTCATGCTTCGTTCCCCATCAGTGGCATCATGAGCTAGGTCTTTGCGTAGATGTATATGTATGAGTAGAACACATAGAAGTTGTTAGCGTTGATGTTTACTACTTGTGAGTTGCGTTGTGATACATCCATTCTGCATCATGCTTTTATATCGATATTTATTGCATTATGGGTTGTTATTACATGTTATGTCACAATACTTATGCCTATTCTCTCTTATTTTACAAGGTTTACATGAAGAGGGAGAAAGCCGGCAGCTGGAATTCTGGGCTGGAAAAGGAGCAAATATTAGAGACCAATTCTGCACAACTCCAAAAGTCCTGAAACTCCATGGAAGTTATTTTTTGAATTAATAAAAAATATTGAGTGAAGAAAATACCAGAGGGGGCCACCCATCATCCACGAGGGTGGGGGTGCGCCCTACCCCCCTGGCCGCACCCCCTGCCTCGTGGGCCCCCTGGCAGTGCTCCAGTGGCCATCTTCTGCTATATGAAGTCTTTTTCCTTGGAAAAAATCATAAGCAAGCTTTCGGGAAGAAACACCGCCACCACGAGGCAGAACCTTGGAGGAACCAATCTAGGGCTCCAGTGGAGCTGTTCTCCAGGGGAAACATCCCTCCGGGAGGGGGAAATCGTCACCATCGTCATCACCATCGATCCTCTCATCGGGAGGGGGTTAATCTCAATCAACATCTTCACTAGCACCATCTCCTCTAAAACCCTAGTTCATCTCTTGTATCCAATCTTTGTCCCAAAACCTCAGATTGGTACCTGTGTGTTGCTAGTAGTGTTGATTACTCCTTGTAGTTGGTGCTAGTTGGTTTATTCGGTGTAAGATCATATGTTCAGATCCTTTATGCATATTAATACCCCTCTGATTATGAACATGAATATGATTTGTGAGTAGTTACATTTGTTCGTGAGGACATGGGAGAAGTCTTGCTATAAGTAGTCATGTAAATTTGGTATTCGTTCGATATTTTGATAAGATGTATGTTGTCTTTCCTCTAGTGGTGTTATGTGAACGTCGACTACATGACACTTCACCATTGTTTGGGCCTAGAGGAATGCATTGGGAATTAATAAGTAGATGACGGGTTGCTAGAGTGACACAAGCTTAAACCCTAGTTTATGCGTTGCTTCGTAAGGGGCTGATTTGGATCCATATGTTTCATGCTATGGTTAGGTTTACCTTAATACTTCTTTTGTAGTTGCGGATGCTTGCAACAAGGGTTAATCATAATGGGATGCTTGTCCAAGAAAGAGTAGTACCCAGGCACCGGTCCACCCACATATCAAATTATCAAAGTAACGAACGCGAATCATATGAGCGTGATGAAAACTAGCTTGACGATAATTCCCAAGTGTCCTCGGGAGCGTTTTCCTTCATATAAGAATTTGTCCAGGCTTGTCCTTTTCTACAAAAAGGATTGGGCCACCTTGCTTCACCTTATTTACTTTTGTTACTTGTTACCCGTTACGAATTACCTTATCACAAAACTATCTGTTACCGATAAATTCAGTGCTTGCAGAGAATACCTTACTGAAAACCGCTTGTCATTTCCTTCTGCTCTCGTTGGGTTTGACACTCTTACTTATCGAAAGGACTACGATAGATGCCCTACACTTGTGGGTCATCAAGACTCTCTTCTGGCGCCATTGCCGGGGCGTGAAGCGCCTTTGGTAAGTGGAACTTGGTAAGGAAAAATTTATATAGTGTGCTGAAATTTACTGTCACTTATTACTATGGAACATAATCCTTTGAGGGGCTTGTTCGAGGTATCTTCACCCCGGCCAGTAGAGAAAAGAGTTGCTCCCCAACCTACTGAACCTACTGAAAATGTTTACTTTGCAATTCCTTCATGTATGATAGAGAAACTGCTAGCTAATCCTTTTACAGGAGATGGAACACCATCCCGATCTGCACCTAATCTATGTGGATGAAGTTTGTGGATTATTTAAGCTTGCAAGTATGCCCGAGGATGTTATCAAGAAGAAGGTCTTCCCTTTATCTTTGAAGGCAAAGGCATTGACATGGTTTAGGCTATGTGATGATATGGGATCATGGAACTACAACCGATTGAAATTGGAATTTCATCAGAAGTTTTATCCTATGCATCTTGTTCATCGTGATCATAATTATATATGTAATTTTTGGCCTTGCAAAGGAGAAAGCATCGCTCAAGCTTGGGGGAGGCTTAAGTCAATGTTATATTCATGCCCCAATCATGAGCTCTCAAGAGAAATTATTATTCAAAAAATTTATGCTTGGCTTTCTCTCAACAATCGCTCCATGCTCGATACTTCTTGTATTGGTTCTTTTATGATGAAGACTATTGAATTCAGATGGGATTTATTGGAAAGAATTAAATGCAACTCTGAAGATTGGGATCTCGACGAAGGTAAGGAGTCAGGTATGACACCTGAGTTTGATTGTGTTAAATCTTTTATGGATATCGATGTTTTTCGTGAATTTAGCACTAAATATGGATATGACTCTGAGATAGTAGCTTCTTTCTATGAATCATTTGCTACTCATGTTGACCTCCCTAAGGAGAAGTGGTTTAAATATAATCCTCCCATTGAAGTAAAAGTAGTTGCACCTATTAAAGTTGAAGAAAATACTATCACTTATAATGATCCTATTGTTCCTACTACCTATATTGAGAAACCACCTTTCCCTATTTGGATAAAGGATCATGCTAAAGCTTCAAATGTGGTTCGTAAGAGTAATACTAGAACACCTACACCACTTGAGCAAATTAAAGTTGAACCTAGTATTGCTACGGTTAAAGATCTCTTGGCTGATAATATTGATGGGCATGTTATTTACTTCTATGATGAAGCTGCTAGAATTGCTAGACCCGCTACTAAAAAATGAACATAGACCTATTGTAGGCATGCCTGTTGTTTCTGTTAAAATAGGAGATCATTGTTATCATGGCTTATGTGATATGGGTGCTAGTGCAAGTGCAATACCTCAGTCCTTATACAAAGAAATTATGCATGATATTGCACCTGCTGAGATAGAAGAAATTGATGTTACAATTAAGCTTGCCAATAGAGATACTATTTCACCAGTTGGGATTGTTAGAGATGTTGAAGTCTTGTGTGGGAAAGTTAAATATCCTGCTGATTTTCTTGTTCTTGGCTCCCACAAGATGACTTTTGTCCCATTATATTTGGTAGACCCTTCTTGAATATTGTTAATGCTAGGATAGACTGCGAAAAGGATATTTTTATGATTGGTTTAGGGGATATGTCTCATGACTTTAATTTTACTAAATTTCGTAGACAACCCCATGATAAGGAACTGCCTAGTAAGGATGAAATTATTGGTCTTTCTTCTATTGTCGTGCCTCCTAATGATCCGTTAGAACAGTATTTGCTAGACCATGAAAATGATATGTTTATGAATGAAAGAAGGGAGATAGATGAAGTATTCTTTAAACAGGGACCTATTTTGAAACACAACTTGCCTGTTGAAATCCTAGGTGATCCCCCACCACCCAAGGGTGATCCCGTGTTTGAGCTCAAACCACTACCTGATACTCTTAAATATGCTTATCTTGATGAAAAGAAGATATATCATGGTATTAGTAGTGCTAACCTTTCAGAGCAGCAAGAGGAGAAATTATTGAAAACTCTGAAGAAGCATCGTGCTGCTATTGGATATACTCTTGATGATCTATGGCATTAGTCCCACTCTATGCCAACACAAAATAAAATTGGAGAAAGACGCCAAACTAGTGGTTGATCACCAATGACGGTTAAATCCTAAGATGAAAGAAGTGGTAAGAAAAGAAATACTAAAGCTCCTGGAGGCAGGTATAACTGATAGTCAGTGGGTAAGTCATGTCCATTGTGTCCCTAAGAAGGAAGCTATTACTGTCGTTCCTAATGATAAAGATGAATTGGTCCCACAAAGAATTGTTACAGGTTATAGGATGGTAATTGATTTCTGCAAATTAAATAAAGCTACTAAAAAGGATCCTTACCCTTTGCCTTTTATTGATCAAATGCTAGAAAGATTATCCAAACATACACATTTTTGCTTTCTAGATGGTTACTCTGGTTTCTCTCAAATACCTATATCAAAAGAGGATCAAGAAAAGACCACTTTTACTTTCCCTTTTGGTACTTTTTCTTATAGACGTATACCGTTTGGTTTATGTAATGCACCTGCTACCTTTCAAAGATGCATGATGGCTATATTATCTGACTTTTGTGAAAAGATTGTTAAGTTGTGCATGGATGATTTCTTCGTTTATGGATCTTCTTTTCATGATTGCTTGAGCAACCTTAATCGAGTTGTGCAGAGATGTGAAGAAACTAATCTTGTCTTGAATTGGGAGAAGTGCCACTTTATGGTTAATGAAGGTATTGTCTTGGGGCATAAAACTTCTGAAAGAGGTATTTAAGTTGACAAAGCTAAGGTTGATGCTATTGAAAAGATGCCGTGTCCCAAGGACATTAAAGGTATAAGAAGATTCCTTGGTCATGTCAGTTTTTATAGGAGGTCCATTAAGGACTTCTCTAAAATTTCTAGGCCTCTGACTAATCTCTTACAAAAAGATATTCCTTTTGTCTTCGATGATCATTATGTAGAAGCATTTGAAATACTTAAGAAAGATTTGATTTCTGCACCTATTGTTCAGCCACCTGATTGGAATTTACCCTTTGAAATTATGTGTGATCCTAGTGATAATGTTGTAGGTGTTGTTCTAGGACAAAGAGTTGATAAGAAACTAAATGTTATCCAATATGCTAGTAAAACTCTAGACAGTGCCCAGAGAAATTATGCTACAGCTGAAAAAAAGAATTTTTAGCAGTTGTATTTGCTTGTGATAAGTTCAGACCTTATATTGTTGACTCTAAAGTAACTGTTCACACTGATCATGCGGCTATTAAATATCTTATGGAAAAGAAAGATGCTAAACCTAGACTTATTAGATGGGTTCTCCTACTACAAGAATTTGATTTGCATATTATTGATAGAAAGGGAGGTGAGAACCCCGTTGCAGACAACTTGTCTAGGTTAGAGAATGTTCTTGATGACCCACTACCTATAGATGATAGCTTCCTCGATGAGCAATTAGTTGTCATAAATGCCTCTCATACTGCTCCATGGTATGCTGATTATGCTAATTACTTTGTTGCTAAATTTGTACCACCTAGTTTCACATACCAGCAAAAGAAAAAGTTTTTCTATGATTTAAGACATTACTTCTGGGATGACCCACACCTTTATAAAGAAGGAGTAGATGGTGTTATTAGACGTTGTGTACCTGAGCATGAATAGGAATAGATCCTATGCAAGTTTCACTTCGAGGCTTATGGAGGACACCACGCTGGAGATAGAACTGCGCATAAGGTATTGCAATCTGGTCTTTATTGGCCTACTCTCTTCAAGGATGCCCGTAAGTTTGTCTTGTCTTGCGATGAATGTCAAAGAATTGGTAATATTAGTAGACGTCAAGAAATTCCTATGAATTATTCTCTTGTTATTGAACCATTTGATGTTTGGGGCTTTGATTATATGGGACCGTTTCCTTCCTCTAATGGGTATACACATATTTTAGTTGTTGTTGCTTATGTTACTAAGTGGGTAGAAGCTATTCCAACTAGTAGTGCTGATCATAACACCTCTATTAAGATGCTTAAAGAAGTTATTTTCCTGAGGTTTGGAGTCCCTAGATACCTAATGACTGATGGTGGTTCACATTTTATTCATGGTGCTTTTCATAAAATGCTTGCTAAGTATGATGTTAATCGTAGAATTGCACCTCCATATCACCCACAGTCTAGTGGCCAAGTAGAACTGAGTAACAGAGAGCTTAAATTGATTTTGCAAAACACTGTTAATAGATCTAGAAAGAATTAGTCCAAGAAACTTGATGATGCATTATGGGCTTATAGAACTGCTTATAAAAATCCTATGGGTATGTCTCCATATAAAATGGTTTATGGAAAAGCATGTCACTTACCTCTCGAACTAGAACATTGATACGTCCATTTTGCATCATGCTTTTATATCGATATTTATTGCATTATGGGTTGTTATTACATGTTATGTCACAATACTTATGCCTATTCTCTCTTATTTTACAAGGTTTACACGAAAAGGGAGAATGTCGACAGCTGGAATTCGGAGTTGGAAAAGGAGAAAATATTAGAGACCTATTCTACACAACTCCAAAACTCCTGAAAAACCACGAAAGTTATTTTTGGAATTAATAAAAAATACTGAGCGAAGAAAATACCAGAGGGGGGCCACCCACCATCCAGAAGGGTGGGGAGCACGCCCTACCCCCTGGGCACGCCCCCTGCCTCGTGGGCCCCCTGGCAGTCCTCCAGTGGCCATCTTCTACTATATGAGGTCTTTTACCCTGGAAAAAATCATAAGCAAGCTTTTGGGACAAAACACCGCCGCCACGAGGGGGAACCTTGGCGTACCAATCTAGGGCTCCATCGGAGCTTTTCTGCTGGGGAAACATCCCTCTGGGAGGGGGAAATCATCACCATCGTCATCACCATCGATCCTCATCGGGAGGGAGTCAATCTCCGTCAACATCTTCACCAGCACCATCTCTTGTCAAACCCTAGTTCATCTCTTGTATACAATCTTTGTCCCAAAACTTCAGATTGGTACATGTGGGTTGCTAGTAGTGTTGATTACTCCCTGTAGTTGATGCTAGTTGGTTTATTCGGTGGAAGATCATATGTTCAGATCCTATATGCATATTAATACCCCTCTGATTATGAACATGAATATGATTTTTTGAGTAGTTACATTTGTTCCTAAGGACATGGGAGAAGTCTTGCTATAAGTAGTCATGTGAATTTGGTATTCATTCGATATTTTGATGAGATGTATGTTCTCTCCTCTAGTGGTGTTATGTGAACTCGGCTACATGACACTTCACCATTGTTTGGGCCCAGAGGAAGGCATTGGGAAGTAATAAGTAGATGATGGGTTGCTAGAGTGACAGAAGCTTAAACCCTAATTTATGTGTTGCTTCGTAAGGGGCTGATTTGGATCCACGTGTTTAATGTTATGGTTAGGTTAACCTTAATACTTATTTTGTAGTTGCGGATGCTTGCAATAGGGGTTAATTATAAGTGGGTTGCTTGTCCAAGAAAGGGAAGTACCCAAGCACCGGTCCACCCACATATCAAATTATCAAAGTTACGAACGCGAATCACATGAGCGTGACAAAAACTAGCTTGACAATAATTCCCATCTGTCCTCGGGAGCGTTTTCCTTCATATAAGAATTTGTCCAGGCTTGTCCTTTGCTACAAAAAGTATTGGGCCACCTTGCTGCACTTTATTTACTCTTCTTACTTGCTACCCGTTATGAATTACCTTATTACAAAACAATCTGTTACGGATAATTTCAGTGCTTGCAGAGAATACCTTACTGAAAACCGCTTGTCATTTCCTTGTGCTCCTCGTTGGGTTTGACACTCTTACCTATCAAAAGGACTACCATAGATCCCCTACACTTGTGGGTCATCAAGAATCTTTTTTGGCGTCGTTGCTGGGGAGTGAAGCGCCTTTGGTAAGTGGAACTTGGTAAGAAAAAATTTATATAGTGTGCTCAAATTAACTGTCATTTGTTAATATGGAACATAATCCTTTGAGGTGCTTGTTCGAGTAATCTTCACCCCGACCAGTAGGGCAAAGAGGGTCTCCTCAACCTACTGAACCTACTGAAAATGTTTACTTTGAAATTCCTTCCGGTATGATAGATAAACTACTAGCTAATCCTTTTACAGGAGATGGAACATTGCATCCCGATTTGCACCTAATTTATGTGGATGAAGTTTGTGGATTATTTAAGCTTGCATGTATGCCAGATGATGTTATCAAGAAGAATGTCTTCCCTTTATCTTTGAAGGGAGAAGGCATTGACATGGTTTAGGCTATGTGATGATATGGGATCATGGAACTACAACCGATTGAAATTGGAATTTCATCCGAAGTTTTATCCTATGCATCTTGTTCATTGTGATCATAATTATATATATAATTTTTGGCCTCGCGAAGGAGAAAGCATCGCTCAAGCTTGGGGGAGGCTTAAGTGAATGTTATATTCATGCCCCAATCATGATCTCTCAAGAGAAATGATTATACAAAAAAATTATGCCCGGCTTTCTCTCAACATTCGCTCCATGCTCGATACTTCTTGTACTGGTTCTTTTATGATGTAGACTATTGAATTCAGATGGAATTTATTGGAAAGAATTAAATGCAACTCTGAAGATTGGGATCGCGATGAAGGTAAGGAGTCGGGTATGACACCTAAGTTTGATTGTGTTAAATCTTTTATGGATACCGATGCTTTTCGTGAATTTAGCACTAAATATGGACTTGACTATGAGATAGTAGCATCTTTGTGTGAATCATTTGCTACTCATGTTGACCTCCCTAAGGAGAAGTAGTTTAAATATAATCCTCCCATTGAAGTAAAAGTAGTTGCACCTATTAAAGTTGAAGAAAAGACTATCACTTATAATGATCATATTGTTCCTACTACCTATATTGAGAAACCACCTTTCCCTGTTAGGATAAAGGATCATGCTAAAGCTTCAACGGTGTTTCATAAGAGTAATACTAGAACACCTACACCACCTGAGCAAATTAAATTTGAACCTAGTATTGCTATGGTTAAAGATCTCTTGGCTGATAATATTGATGGGCATGTTATTTACTTCTGTGATGAAGCTACTAGAATTGCTAGACCCAATACTAAAAATAAACATAGACCTATTGTAGGCATGCCTGTTATTTCTGTTAAAACAGGAGATCATTGTTATCATGGCTTATGTGATATGGGTGCTAGTGCAAGTGCAATACATCATTCCTTATACAAAGAAATTATGCATGATATTGCACCTGCTGAGATAGAAGAAATTGATGTTACAATTAAGCTTGCCAATAGAGATACTATTTCACCAATTGGGATTGTTAGAGATGTTGAAGTCTTATGTGGGAAAGTTAAATATCTTGTTGATTTTCTTGTTCTTGGTTCCCCACAAGATGACTTTTGTCCCATTATATTTGGTAGACCCTTCTTGAAAACTGTTAATGCTAGGATAGACTGCAAAAAGGATGTTGTTACTATTTGTTTGGGGGATTTGTCTCATGAGTTTAATTTTACTAAAAAAATTAGACAACCCCATGATAAAGAATTTCCTAGTAAGGATGAAATTATTGGTCTTGCTTCTATTGTCGTGCCTCCTAATGATCCTTTAGAACAATATTTGCTCGACCAAGAAAATGATATGTTTATGAATGAAAGAAGGGAGATAGATGAAGTATTCATTAAACAGGGACCTATTTTGAAACACAACTTGCCTTTTGAAATTCTAGGGGATCCTCCAGCACCCAAGGGTGATCTCGTGTTTGAGCTTAAACCACTACCTCATACTCTTAAATATGCTTATCTTGATGAAAAGAAGATATATCCTGTTATTATTAGTGCTAACCTTTCAGAGCAGGAAGAGGAGAAATTATTGAAAACTCTGAAGAAGCACCATGCTGCTACTCGATATACTCTTGATGATCTTAAGGGCATTAGTCCCACTCTATGCCAGCACAAAATAAAATTGGAGGAAGATGCTAAACCTGTTGTTGATCACCAACGACGGTTAAATCCTAAGATGAAAGAAGTGGTAAGAAAAGAAATACTAAAGCTCCTGGAGGCAGGTATAATTTATCCTGTTGCTGATAGTTACTGGGTAAGTCCTGTCCATTTTGTCCCTAAGAAGGAAGGTATTACTATCATTCCTAATGATATAGATGAATTGATCCTGCAAAGAATTGATACAGGTTATAGGATGGTAATTGATTTCCGCAGATTAAATAAAGCTACTAAAAAGGATCATTACCCTTTGCCTTTTATTGATCAAATGCTAGAAAGATTATACAAATATACACATTTTTGCTTTCTAGATGGTTACTCTGGTTTCTCTCAAATACATGTGTCAAAAGAGGATCAAGAAAAGGCCACTTTTACTTGCCATTTCGGTACTTTAAAGCGGACGGCAAAGTAGATGCTTGCCAGAACTTACGTTGCCGGAGCCTTTTGCTGTCCGCGGCGGACGGCGAAGACCTTTGCCATCCGCCATTCATGCCTTTGCCGTCCGCCGTGGCAGACGGCAAAGTACCTGATTCCTGTAGTGTTTGGTTTATGTAATGCACCTGTTACCTTTCAAAGATGCATGATGGCTATTTTCTCTGACTTTTGTGAAAAGAGTGTTGATGTTTTCATGGATGATTTCTCCATTTATGGATCTTATTTTTATGATTGCTTGAGCAACCTTGATTGAGTTTTGCGGAGATGTGAAGAAACTAATATTGTCTTGAATTGGGAGAAGTGCCACTTTAAGGTTAATGAAGGCATTGTCTTCGGGCATAAAATTTCTGAAAGAGGTATTGAAGTTGATAAAGCTAAAGTTGATGCTATTCAAAAGATGTCGTGTCCTAAAGACATTAAAGGTATAAGTTGTTTCCTTGGTCATGCCGGTTTTTATAGTAGGTTTATTAAGGACTTCTCTAAAATTTCTAGGCCTCTGACTAATCTCTTACAAAAAGATATTCCTTTTGTCTTCGATGATGATTGTGTAGAAGCATTTGAAGTACTTAAGGAAGCTTTGGTTTCTGCACCTATTGTTCAGCCACCTGATTGGAATTTACCCTTTGAAATTATGTGTGATGCTAGTGACGATGCCGTAGGTGTTGTTCTAGGACAAAGAGTTGATAAGAAACTAAATGTTATTCAATATGCTAGTAAAACTCTACATAGTGGCCAGAGAAATTATGCTACTACTGAAAAAGAATTCTTAGCAGTTCTATTTGCTTGTGATAAGTTTAGACCTTACATTGTTGATTCTAAAGTAATTGTTCACACTGATCATGCTGCTATTAAATATCTTATGGAAAAGAAAGATGCTAAACCTATCTTATTAGATGGGTTCTCGAGCTACGAGAATTTGATTTGCATATTATTGATAGAAAGGGAGCTGAGAACCACGTTGGAGACCACTTGTCTAGGTTAGAGAATGTTCTTGATGACCCACTACCTATTGATGATAGCTTCCCTGATGAACAATTAGCTGTCGTAAATGCTTCTCGGACTGCTCCATGGTATGTTGATTATGCTAATTACATTGTTGCTAAATATACACCACCTAGTTTCACATACCAGCAAAAGAAAAAGTTCTTCTATGATTTAAGACATTACTTCTGGGATGACCCACACCTTTATAAAGAAGGAGTAGATGGTGTTATTAGATGTTGTGTACCTAAGCATGAACAGGAACAGACCCTACGCAAGTGTCACTTCGAGGCTTATGGAGGACACCATGCTAGAGATAGAACTGCACATAAGGTATTGCAATCTGGTTTTATTGGCCTACTCTCTTCAAGGATGCTCGTAAGTTTGTCTTATCTTGCGATGAATGTCAAAGAATTGGTAATATTAGTAGACGTCAAGAAATGCTATGAATTATTCTCTTGTCATTGAACCATTTGATGTTTGGGGCTTTGACTATATGGGACCGTTTCCTTCCTCTAATGGGTACACACATATTTTAGTTGTTGTCGATTACGTTACTAAGTGGGTAGAAGCTATTCCAACTAGTAGTGTTGATCATAACACCTCTATTAAGATGCTTAATGAAGTTATTTTTCCTAGGTTTAGAGTCCCTAGATACCTAATGACTGATGGTGGTTCACATTTTATTCATGGTGCTTTTCGTAAAATGCTTGCTAAGTATGATGTTAATCACAGAATTGCATCTCCATATCACCCACAGTCTAGTGGTCAAGTAGAATTGGGTAACAGAGAGCTTAAATTTATTTTGCAAAAGACTGTTAATAGATCTAGAAAGAATTGGTCCAAGAAACTTGATGATGCATTATGGGCTTATAGAACTGCATATCAAAATCCTATGGGTATGTCTCCATATAAAATGGTTTATGGAAAAGCATGTCACTTGCCTCTCGAACTAGAACATAAGGCATATTGGGCCATGAAAGAGCTCAATTATGATTTCAAACTTGCCGGTGAGAAGAGGTTATTTGACATTAGCTCACTTGATGAGTGGAGAACCCAAGCCTATGAGAATTCCAAACTATTTAAAGAATAAGTTAAAAGATGGCATGACAAAAGGATACAAAAGCGTGAGTTTAATGTAGGTGATTATGTGTTGCTTTTCAAATCTCATTTAAGATTTTTTGCAGGAAAACTCCTCTCTAAATGGGAAGGTCCTTACGTTATCGAGGAGGTCTATCATTCCGGTGTCATAAAAATCAACAACTTCGAAGGCACGAATCCTAAGGTGGTGAACGGCCAAAGAATCAAACATTACATCTCAGGTAACCCAATAAATGTTGAAACCAATGTTATTGAAATCGTGACCCTGGAGGAATACATAAGGGACACTTTCCAGAACTTTTAGACTCCCAAAAGGAATAGGTATGTGGTACGGTAAGTAAACCGACTCCAAAATAGTTCTAATAGCAGTTTTTCTCTGTTTTGGAATATTTAAGGAAATAGGAAAATAAGAAGTAGTCTGGGAAGGACACGAGGCATCCACGAGGGTGGAGGGCGCGCCCTGCCCTCCTGGGCGCGCCCCCTACCTCATGGGCACCTCGTGTGCTCTCCGGACTCCATTTTCTTGCATGATACTTCTTTTGGTTGGTAAAAATTCATTATATAATCTCCCGAAGGTTTTCACCACCGTATCACGCAAATATCCTCTGTCTTTGTTTCGAGTTGTTTTTCTGACAGATCTAGATCACCATGACGTCTTCAAGCGCCCCCCAAGGACAAGTTTTTCGAGAAGGTTATCAAACCCTACCTCGCGGAGGTGCTGCAACACCCTAAAACCATTGAGATGCGTGAGGGGGTGCTGCACATCCGTGACGTTGAGGGACCAAGGAGGACCAGAAGCGTAGAGACAAGACTCGAAGCAATGGAACAACAAATTTTCAAGTGCCAAGGGATGGTGGAACGCGGACTCAACACCAACCAGATGATGATTGTGGAGTTCACCAACAACCACAAGCTAGATGCAAAGAACATTGGGGAGACCATCTTCAAGATTCATGAGAAAATCGAGCACCTCCAAGCCCAGATCTATGGCCCGCAAAACCAAAATTGTGAGTATGA
Source organism: Triticum dicoccoides (assembly GCF_002162155.2). Taxonomy (NCBI): domain Eukaryota; kingdom Viridiplantae; phylum Streptophyta; class Magnoliopsida; order Poales; family Poaceae; genus Triticum; species Triticum dicoccoides. The sequence continues at coordinate 460,818,022 of NC_041393.1, forward strand.
ATATAGATTCAAGAGGATGAGTTTGGCTGCAGATTTACGGATCCCGGAGACTCGATCATCCTTCTATGATGGTGAGCCTATTCCTTGGAAGACGGACGACAAGCCTACATCATCAACAACTCCATCATCACCACCTCCGAAGAAGGACACATAAACGCGTGGGTATGGGCACTCCCCTTGGCAACTGCCAAGCTTGGGGGAGGTGCCCCGGATCATATCACCATCACACCCCTATCTTTACCATTTTTCTTAGTTCAGCCCTTTTGGTAATATCTTGATCTAGTAGAATAAAGTTTTAGAATGATCTAGTTTTGAGTTTTGCTTTATGATCCCTCTATGTAATCGAGTCCGTCAGCTATATATAATAAAGTTTAGTGTTGAGTCAAGGGCTTGATTATCTTGCTATGATCTTGAGGGAAGAAAAAGAAAAAGAAAGAATAAAAAGAAATAGGAGATCATATGGATCTTATGGAGAGTAATGACTCCACATAAAGAGTATGATGAATAAAAGTTGTTGAGAGTTGGCAAACATAGTTTTGGTCATCATTGCAATTAATAGGAAGTAATAAAGAAAGAGAGGTTCTCACATACAAATATACTATCTTGGACATCTTTTATGATTGTGATCACTCATTAAAATATGACATGTTAAAGAGTTGATGTTGGACAAGGAAGGCAACGTATTGGGTTATGTTTTCTTATATCCGAAATAAAGTATATTGTCATGGATCATCCAACATGTTGAGCTTGCCTTTCCCCCTCATGCTAGCCAAATTCTTTGCACCAAGTAGAGATACTACTTATGCTTCCGAATATCCTTAAACCCAATTTTTCCATGAGAGTCCACCATACCTACCTATGGATTGAGTAAGATCCTTCAAGTAAGTTGGCATTGTTGTATGCAATAAAAATAGCTCTCTAAATATGTATGACTTATTAGTGTGGAGAAAATAAGCTTTATACGATCTTATGATATGGAAGCAATAAAAGCGACGGACTGCATAATAAAGGTCCATATCACAAGTGGCAATATAAATTGACGTTTTTTTGCATTAAGATTTCGTGCATCCAACCATAAAAGCACATGACAACCTCTGCTTCCCTCTGCGAAGGGCCTATCTTTTATTCTTGTCTTATACATTATGCAAGAGTCATGGTGATCTTTACCTTTCCTTTTTATATTTTATCCTTTGGCAAGCACCTTGTGTTGGAAAGATCCTGATATATATATCCAATTGGATGTAAGTTAGCATGAACTCTTCTTGTTGACATTACCCTTGAGGTAAAAGGTTGGGAGGCAACACTATAAGCCCCTATCTTTCTCTGTGTCCGATTAAAACTCCATACCCATAAGTATTGCGTGAGTGTTAGCAATTGTGAAAGACTAAATGATAGTTGAGTATGTGGACTTGCTGAATAGCTCTCATATTGACTCTTTCCGATGTTATGATAAATTGCAATTGTCTCAGTGACCATGAGCATAGTTTGTTAGTCCTCAATGAAGTTTCTGATTCATACTTGACGCTGTGGATAGATTATTACTTGAGCATAAGAAATCATATGACAAAATATATATATGTTGTTGTTATAAGAATGATCCTGATCCCTCATGTCCGTATTTTATTTTATAGACACCTCTATCTCTAAACATGTGGACATATTTTTCGATTTCGGCTTCCGCTTGAGGACAAGCGAGGTCTAAGCTTGGGGGAGTTGATACGTCCATTTTGCATCATGCTTTTATATCGATATTTATTGCATTATGGGCTATTATTACACGGTATGTCACAATACTTATACCTATTCTCTCTTATTTTACAAGGTTTACACGAAGAGGGAGAATGCTGGCAGCTGGAATTCTGAGCTGGAAAAGGAGCAAATATTAGAGACCTATTCTGCACAACTCCAAAAGTCCTGAAACTCCACGAAAGTTGTTTTTGGAATTAATAAAAAATACTGAGCGAAGAAAATACCATAGGGGGGCCACCCACCGTCCACGAGGGTGGGGGCGCGCCCTACCCCCCTGGGCGCGCCCCCTGCCTCGTGGGCCGCCTAGCAGTCCTCCGGTGGACATATTCTGCTATATGAAGTCTTTTACCCTGGAAAAAATCATAAGCAAGCTTTTGGGACAAAACACCGCAGCCACGAGGCGGAACCTTGGCGGAACCAATCTAGGGCTCCGGCGGAGCACTTCTGCCTGGGAAACATCCCTTCGGGAGGGGGAAATCGTCACCATCATCATCACCGTCGATTCTCTCATCGGGAGGGGGTAAATATCCATCAACATATTGACCAGCACCATCTCCTGTCAAACCCTAGTTCATCTCTTGTATCAATCTTTGTCCCAAAACATCAGATTGGTACCTATGGGTTGCTAGTAGTGTTGATTACTCCTTGTAGTTGATGCTAGTTGGTTTATTCGGCGGAAGATCGTATGTTCAGATCCTATATGCATATTAATACCCCTCTGATTATGAACATGAATATGATTTGCGAGTAGTTACGTTCGTTCCTGAGGACATGGGAGAATCCTTGATATAAGTAGTCATGTGAATTTGGTATTTGTTTGATATTTTGATGAGATGTATGTTGTCTCTCCTCTAGTGGTGTCATGTGAACGTTGACTACATGATACTTCACCATTGTTTGGGCCTAGAGGAAGGCATTGGGAAGTAATAAGTAGATGATGGGTTGCTAGAATGACAGAAGCTTAAACCCTATTTTATGTGTTGCTTCCTAAGGGGCTGATTTGGATCCACATGTTTCATCCTATGGTTAGGTTTACCTTAATACTTCTTTTGTACTTGTGGATGCTTGCAATAGGGGATAATCATAAGTGGGATGCTTGTCCAAGAAAGGCCAGTACCCAAGCACCGGTCTACCCACATATCAAATTATCAAAGTAACAAACGCTAATCACATGAGCGTGATGAAAACTAGCTTGACGATAATTCCCATGTGTCCTCGGGAGCGTTTTCCTTCATATAAGAATTTTTCCAGGCTTGTCCTTTGCTACAAAAAGGATTGGCCCACCTTGTTGCACCTTATTCACTCTTATTACTTGTTACCCGTTACGAATTACCTTATTATAAAACTATATGTTACTGGTACTTTTAGTGCTTGCAGAGAATACCTTACTGAAAACCGCTTGTCAATTCCTTCTGCTCCTCCTTGGGTTCGACACTCTTACTTATTGAAAGGACTACGATAGATCCCGTACACTTGTGGATCATCAAACATAAGGCATATTGGGCCATGAAAGAGCTCAATTATGATTTCAAACTTGCTGGTGAGAAGAGGTTATTCGACATTATCTCACTTGATGAGTGGAGAACCCAGGCCTATGAGAATGCCAAACTGTTTAAAGAAAAAGTTAAAAGATGGCATGACAAAAGGATACAAAAGCGTGAGTTTAATGTAGGTGATTATGTGTTGCTTTTCAACTCTCGTTTAAGATTTTTTGCAGGAAAACTCCTCTCTAAATGGGAAGGCCCTTACGTTATCGAGGAGGTCTACCGTTTCAGTGCCATAAAAATCAACAACTTTGAAGGCACAAATCCGAAGGTGGTGAATGGTCAAAGAATCAAACATTATATATCAGGTAATCCTATAAATGTTGAAACTAATGTTATTGAAACCGTAAACCCGGAGGAATACATAAGGGACACTTTCCAGAATGTTTCAGACTCCGAAAAGGAATAGGTATGTGGTACGGTAAGTAAACCGACTCCAAAACAGTTCTAATAGAAATTTTTCTCCGTTTTGGAATATTTAAAAATTTGAAAAATAAGTAGTCCGGGAAGGACACGAGGCATCCACGAGGGTGGAGGGAGCGCCCTACCCCCTGGGCGCGCCCCCTGCCTCGTGGGCACCTCGTGTGCTCTCCGGACTCAGTTTTCTTGCACGATACTTCTTTTGGTCGGTAAAAATCCGTTATATAATCTCCCGAAGGTTTTGACCACCGTATCACGGAAATATCCTCTGTCTTTGTTTCGAGCTATTTTTCTAACAGATCTAGATCACCATGACGTCTTCAAGCGCCCCCAAGGACAAGTTTTTTTAGAAGGTCATCAACCCCTATCTCACGGAGGTGCTGCAACACCCTCAAACCATTGAGATGCGTGAGGGGGTGCTGCACATCCGTGATGTTGAGGGACCAAGGAGGACCGGAAGCGTGGAGACAAGACTCGAAGCAATGGAACAACAAGTTTTCAAGTGCCAAGGGATGGTGGAACGCGGACTCAACGCCAACCACATGATGATCGCGGAGTTCACCAACAACCACAAGTTGGATGCCAAGAACATTGGGGAAACCATCTTCAAGCTTCATGAGAAAATCGAGCACCTCCAAGCCCAGATCTATGACCTACAAAACCAAAACAGTGAGTATGAATATAGATTCAAGAGGATGAGTTTGGCTGCAGATTTGAGAATCCCGGAGACTCGATCATCCTTCTATGATGGCGAGCCTATGCCTTGGAAGATGGACGACAAGCCTACATCATCAACAACTCCATCATCACCACCTCCAAAGAAGGACACATAAACACATGGGTATGGGCACTCCTCTTGGCAACTGCCAAGCTTGGGGGAGGTGCCCCGATATCGTATCACCATCACACTACTATCTTAACTGTTTAATTAGTTTGTTACTTTTAGTAACATCTTGATCTAGTAGAATAAATTTTTAGAATGATCTAGTTTTGAGTTTTGCTTTATGATTCCTCTATGTAATCAAGTCCATGAGCTATATATAATAAAGATTAGTCTTGAGTCAAGGGCTTGATTATCCTACTATTATCTTGAGGGAATAAAAGAAAGAATAAAAAGAACTAAAGAGTTCATATGGAGAGTAATGACTTCACATATAAAGAGTATGATGAATAAAAGTTGTTGAGAGTTGACAAACATAGTTTTGGTCATCGTTGCAATTAATAGGAAGTAATAAAGAAAGAGAGGTTTTCACATATAAATATACTATCTTAGACATCTTTTATGATTGTGAGCACTCATTATAATATGACATGCTAAAGAGTTGATGTTGGACAAGGAAGACAACGTAATGGGTTATGTTTTCTTATATCCGAAATAAAGTATATTGGCATGGATCATCCACTATGTTGAGCTTGCCTTTCCCCCTCATGCTAGCCAAATTCTTTGCACCGGGTAGAGATACTACTTGTGCTTCCAAAATATCCTTAAACCTGGTTTTGCCATGAGAGTCCACCATATCTACCTATGGATTGAGTAAGATCCTTCAAGTACGTTGTCATGTTGCATGCATTAAAAATTGTTGTCTAAATATGTATGACTTATTAGTGTGGAGAAAATAAACTTTATATGATCTTGTGATGTGGAAGTAATAAAAGCGACGGACTGCATAATAAAGGTCCATATCACAAGTGGCAATATAAAGTGACATTCTTTTGCATTAAGATTTCGTGCATCCAACCATAAAAGCGCATGACAACCTATGCTTCCCTCTGCGAAGGGCCTATCTTTTATTCTTGTCTTATACATTATGCAAGAGTCATGGTGATCTTCACCTTTCCGTTTTATATTTTATCCTTTGGCAAGCACCTTGTGTTGGAAAGATCCTGATATATATATATATATATCCAATTGGATGTAAGTTAGCATGAACTATTATTGTTTACATTACCCTTGAGGAAAAAGGTTGGGAGGCAACACCATAAGCCCCTATCTTTCTCTGTGTCCGATTAAAACTCCATACCCATAAGTATTGTGTGAGTATTAGCAATTGTGAAAGACTAAATGATAGTTGAGTATGTGGACTTTCTGAAAAGCTCTTATATTGACTCTTTCCGATGTTATGATAAACTGAAATTGCTTCAATGACCGAGATTATAGTTTGTTAGTTTTCAGTGAAGTTTCTGATTCATACTTGACATTGTGGATAGATTATTACTTGAGCATAAGAAATCATAGGACAAAATATATATATATATATATATATATATATATATGTTGTTGTTATAAGAATGACTATGATGCCCTCATGTCCGTATTTTATTTTATCGACACCTCTATCTCTAAACATGTGGACATATTTTTCGTTATCAGCTTCTGCTTGAGGACAAGCGAGGTCTAAGCTTGGAGGAGTTGATACGTCCATTCTGCATCATGCTTTATATCGATATTTATTGCATTATGGGTTGTTATTACACGTTATGTCACAATACTTATGCCTATTCTTTCTTATTTTACAAGGTTTACAAGAAGAGGGAGAATGCCGGCAGCTGGAATTCTGGGTTTTAAAAGGAGCAAATATTAGAGACCTATTCTGCACAACTCCAAAAGTCCTAAAACTCCACAGAAGTTATTTTTTGAATTAATAAAAAATATTGAGCGAAGAAAATACCAGAGGGGGGCCACCCATCATCCACGAGGGTGGGGGCACGCCCTACCCCCTTGGGCACGCCCCCCTACCTTGTGGGCCCCCTGGCCGTCCTCCGGTGGCCATCTTCTGCTATATGAAGTCTTTTGCCCTGGGAAAAATCATAACCAAGCTTTCGGGATGAAACACCGCTGCCACGAGGCGGAACCTTGGCAGAACCAATCTAGGGATCCGGCGGAGCTGTTCTGTCGGGGAAACATCCCTCCGGGAGGGGGAAATCATCACCATCGTCTTCACCATCAATCCTCTCATCAGGAGGGGGTCAATCTCCATCAACATCTTCACTAGCACCATATCCTCTCAAACCCTAGTTCATCTCTTGTATCCAATCTTTGTCCCAAAACCTCAGGTTGGTACCTGTGTGTTGCGAGTAGTGTTGATTACTCCTTGTAGTTGATGCTAGTTGGTTTATTCGGTGGAAGATCATATGTTCAGATCCTTTATGCATATTAATACCCCTCTAATTATGAACATGAATATGATTTGTGAGTAGTTACGTTTGTTCCCGAGGACATGGGAGAAGTCTTGCTATAAGTAGTCATGTGAATTTGGTATTTGTTCGATATTTTGATGAGATGTATGTTGTCTTTCGTCTAGTGCTATTATGTGAACGTCAACTACATGACACTTCACCATTGTTTGGGCCTAGAGGAAGGCATTGGGAAGTAATAAGTAGATGATGGGTTGCTAGAGTGACAGAAGCTTAAACCCTAGTTTATGCGTTGCTTCGTAAGGGGCTGATTTGGATCCATATGTTTCATGCTATGGTTAGGTTTACCTTAATACTTCTTTTGTAGTTGCGGATGCTTGCAACAAGGGTTAATCATAATGGGATGCTTGTCCAAGAAAGGGTAGTACCCAGGCACGGGTCCACCCACATATCAAATTATCAAAGTAACAAACGCGAATCATATGAGCGTGATGAAAACTAGCTTGACAATAATTCCCATGTGTCCTTGGGAGCGTTTTCCTTCATATAAGAATTTGTCCAGGCTTGTCCTTTGCTATAAAAAGGATTGGGACACCTTGATACACCTTATTTACTTTTGTTACTTGTTACCCGTTACAAATTACCTTATCACAAAACTATCTGGTACCGATAATTTCAGTGCTTGCAGAGAATACCTTATTGAAAACCGCTTGTCATTTCCTTCTACTCCTCGTTGGGTTCGACACTCTTACTTATCAAAAGGACTACGATAGATCCCCTACACTTGTGGATCATCACGTTGGGATTTCTCCGAAGAGGAGGGGATGATGAAGTACAGTAGAGATAAGTATTTCCATCAGTTATGAAACCATGGTTATCAATCCAGTAGGAGAATCACGCAACAACTCGTTAGTAGCACCTGCACACAAAATACTAAATCCATGCACCCAACACGAACAGGGGGTTATCAATCCCTTGGCGGTTAATTGCAAGATTAAATTGTATGGTCATAGATAGATAGATCGAACAAAAATGCAAAATATAATAAATAAAGTTAAACTACAACAAGGTATTTTTAGGATTTTTAATATATGACAAAGGTAGACCCGGGGACCATAGTTTTCACTAGAGGCTTCTCTCTTGGAAATAGAATACGGTGGGTAGACAAATTACTATTGGGAGATTGACAAGAAAGCAAATAATTATCACGATATCCAAGGCAATGATCATGTATATAAGCATCACGTTTGATACAAGTAGACCGAAACAATTCTGCAAATACTACTATTACTCCACACACTGACCGCTATCCTACATGCATCTAGAGTATTAAGTTCATAAAGAATGGAGTAACGCCTTAACCAAGATGACATGATGTAGACAAAGTAAACTCATGCATAAATAAACCCCATCTTTTTATCCTTAATAGCAATGATACATACGTGTCATGTCCCTTTCTGTCACTGGGATTGAGCACCGGAAGATAGAACCCATTACAACGCACCTCTCCCATTGCAAGAAAAATAAATCTAGTTGGCCAAACCAAATCAATAGACCCGAGAGAAATACAATGCTATAACAATCATGCATAAAAGAGTTCAGAGAAAACTCAAATAATATTGATGGGTAATCTGATCATAAACTCACAATTCATCGGATTTCAACAAACACATGGAAAAAGGTGATTACATTGGATGGAACTCCAAGAACATCGAGGAGAACATTGAATTTAAGATCAAATAGAGAGAACAAGCCATCTAGCTACTAACTATGGATCCATAGGTTTGTGGTAAACTACTCACACATCATCGGAAGGGCAGCAATGTTGTTGTAGAGCCCCTCCATGATTGATTCCCCCTCTAACAGAGTGGCGGAAAATGCCTCCAGATGGGATCTCTCGAGAATAGGAACTTGTGGCGGCGGAAAAAGTATTTCTTGGACTCCTTTGTTGGTTTCCCAATTTTAGAGAATTTATAGAGCTGGAGTTAGGTCAAATAGAGCTACATGGGCCCCACGAGCAACTAGGGTGCACCCTGCCCCCTGGGCGTGCCTTGGTGCCTCATGGGCCACTGCTCCATCTTCTCGTCCCCTCTTCAAGCTTCCAGGGTCTCTTATTGCCAGAAAAATCTCTGAAAAGTTCTGTAGCATTTGGACTTCATTTGTTACTGATATTCTGAAGAAGCAAAAACACGAAAAAAATAGCAACTGGCACTAGGCACTAAGTTAATAGGTTAGTCCCAAAAAATGATATATAAATGCTTGTAAGTGTATATAAAACATCCAAGATTGATACTATAATAGCATGGAACAATAAAAAATTATAGAAACGTTGGAGACATAACAAGCATCCCCAAGCTTAATTCCTACTTGTCCTCGAGTAGGTAAATGATAAAAACTGAATTTTTGATGTGGAATGCTACCTATCATATTTGTCATATACTCTTTTCTTTTGTGGCATGGATATTTGGACTTGAATGATTCAAAGAAAATACTCTATAGTTTGACATGAATACATAAATACTCAAGCATACCAACAAGCGACCATGTCTTTCAAAATATCAACACTAAATAAAGTTATCCCTAGACCATTATGCTCAATCATTGTTCCATTCATGAAACACGCTCAATATTAGCGACACCCAATGCAGAAGCATGACAATAGTGTTCTCTAGTTGGTGCTTTGTCAGAGAAGATGGAGACTCAAAATAAAAATAAAAATTGCATAAAAGTAAATGGATAGGCCCTTCACAGAGGGAAACAGAGATTTGCAGAGGTGCCAGAGCTCAAGGCTTAAATTAGAGAGATAAAATTATTTTGAGAGGCATGCTTTTCCTGTCAACAAAAACGACCGAGAATTCCCAATATCTTCCATGCTAGACACATTATAGCTGGTTCCAGAACAGAAAATAAAGTTCATTTCCTTTCCACCATTCTTTCACAATCCATGGCTAGCCGTATCCATGGGTTCCTTGCATACCGACATTTTCTGATGAATTCATTTCGGGACTAGGCATCCCTATTACCTAGCACTTTCTCGCGCAATGACAAGTGAATAAACACTCATCATGAGAATAACACACCTAGCATGGAAAGTATTGGCCACCCCATGCCGCTTCATGAGAGGTACAGGCACACAAAACGGGAAATTATTTTGAAAAATTAGAGTTGGCACATGCAAATTTACTTGGACCGGCATGGAAATACCGCATATAGGTAGGTATGGTGGACTCATTTGGCACAACTTTGGGTTTAAGGAGTTGGATGCACAAGCAGCATTCCGGCTTACTACAAATGAAGGCTAGCAAATAGATTGAGTGACCAACCAAAAAACAAAAATGGTCGTAAACATGCATTGAACATAACTAACACTGAATAATGCACCATAAGTAGGATATAACTTCGCTGCATAACTATTGACTTTACATGCATGCATACGGAATCACAAACCTTAACACTAATATTCTTACTAAACCACAATTACTCACTAACATGACTCACATATTATCATCTCCATATCACAAAACTATTGCAAGGAATCAAACTTATCATACCCAATGATTTTTCATGAAAGTTTTTATTATATCCCTCTTCAATATTCATCACTTTGGGACCAAATTCATATCTTGTGCAAATTACCATTACTATTATCAACTCTCAAAAAGATATAAGTGAAACATGAGAGTGCAAATATTTCTTTAAAAAGTAATATTATCAAATCTCAAAATAATATAAGCAAAGCATGAGAGTGCATGTATTTCTTTAAAACATAGTCACCTCCATGCTCAAAAGGATTTAAGTGAAGCACTAGAGCAACTGCCTAGCTCAAAAGATTTAAGTGGTGCACATAGAGTATTCTAACAAATCATGATAAATGTGTAGCTCTCTCAAATAGGTGTGTCCAACAAAGATGATTGTGACAAACTAAAAAGCAAAACAAAGCAAAGACTCACATAATACATGATGCTCCAAGGAAAACTCATTATATGTGACGAATAAAAATATAGGTCCAAGTAAAATTACGGATAGTTACTAGAAGAAAGAGGGGATGCCTTCCGGGGCATCCCCAAGCTAAGTTGCTTGGGAGTCCATCAATATTACCTTGGGGTGCCTGGGGTATCCCCAATCTTAGGCTCTTTCCACTCCTTTTTCCTTCATCCGTCGTGATCTCACCCAAAACTTGAGAACTTCAATCACACAAAACTTAACAAAACCTCCGTGAGATCCGTTAGTATAATAAAGCAAATAACTACTTTAGGTCTGTTGCAAACCCATTCATATTTTATTATTGCATTATACCTAATGTATTCTAACTTTACCATGGCTTATACCCCCCCCCCCGATACAATCCGTAGATTCATCAAAATAAGCAAACAATGCAACAAAAACTGAACAGTCTGTAGTAATCTGAACATTGACCATGCTTTAGTAACTCCAAAAATTCTGAAAAATTAGGATAGCATGGGAAATTTGTATATCAATTATGTGTAAAAAATCAGATTTTATCATGTTCCAGCAAATTTTAACAGATCTGCTACTGGATGCAAAAGTTTTTTGTTTTTGCACAGAATCAAGGCAACTATCATCCAAATCATCCCAAAGGCATTACTTGGCAAAAAGACTAATTAAAACACACAAACACAATCATAACAGTAGCATAATTGTGTGCACACAAGAAAACGGAAAAATAAACATGAAAATTAAGTTAACTATTGGGTTGCCTCCATACTATCGCTATTGTTTTACGCCCCTAGCTAGGCATAATGCATAGTTTCAAGTATTGCCATCTTTGGTTTTAGTTTCATAGGTCGACCTCATGATTGATTCATATGGTGGCTTAAATCTAGTTCTAGGGAAGTGTTCCATACCATTCTTTAAAGGAAACTGAAATTTATATTCCCTTCTTTCATGTCAATGATGGCTCCTATTATTCGTAAGAACGGTCTACCAAGTATTATGAGACAAGACGGATTGCAATCGATGACAAGTACAATAAAATCAATGTGCACATAATTCCTATTTGCAAGAATAAGAACATCATTAATTCTACCCAAAGGTTTTTTAATAGTAGAATCCGCCAAGTGCAGATTAAGAGAACATTCATCCATATTGGTAAAACCAAGCACATCACATAGAGATTTTGGAAGTGTGGAAATGCTAGCACCCAAATCACGTAAAGCATTGCACTCATAATTTTTTGTTTTAACTTTAATGGTAGATTCCCACTCATCATATAATTTCCTATGAATTGAAACTTCTAGTTCTAGCTTTTCTTCTAAAGCTTTCATCATTGCTTCTACAATATGTTTAGTAAAAGCCTTATTTTGTTCATAAGAGTTGGGTGAATTTAGCATGGATTGCAACAAAGAAATACATTAAATCAAAAAACAACTATCATAATTAAAGTCTTTGTAATCCAAAAGAGTGGGCACATCAATAGTTAAAGTTTTTACCTCTCCAAACCAACTTTTATCAAAATTTTCCTCAAGATTTTCACCCTCCGAGTTATGGGGACGCCTTCTTGCTAAAGTTGACTCTTCTTCAGTCCCCTTTTCAGCAAGTTTTATATTGCTAAACAAGGAGTCAATAGATGAAACACCAATCATTTTAATATCATCATCATTACTACGATTGAAATCGGGAGGAATTGATTTTTCTAAAAATTCTCGTTTAGCTTTTAGCATGGCGGATCTTTTCTTACTCTCATGCATGGAGACATATAAAGCTTTAATTGATTCATTGCTATCAATCTTGGGTGTCAAAATTTTAGTCTTAAGATTTTCCACATCATAAATAATTTTATCAATGCTCCTAGACATATCATCATTTTATTCAATTTTTTCTCTATCATAGTGTTGAATTTTTTTTGAGCATTAATAAATTCTTTGATATTATTCTCAAGATCACATAGCATCTATTATTATTACTATAAGAATTACCATAGTAATTGCCATAATTGTTAGAGGAATTTCCTGTGAATGGCCTAGGATTGAAATTACCTCTATACGCATTACTATTAAAATTGTTTCGCGAGACAAAATTCACATCTACGAGATCATTATTATGTTCAATCAAAGTGGACAAGGGCACATCATTAGGATTAATAGGAATGTTTTTGCTAGCAATCAATTTCGTAAGAGCATCAACTTTTTCACTCAAAGTACTAATTTCTTCAACAGAATTCACCTTTTTATTAGTAGGAGCTCTTTCAGTATGCCATTGTGAATAATTTGCCATAATATTATAAAGCAATTTAGTAGCTTCTCCCAATGTAATATCTATAGAAGTACCACCCGCGGCAGAATCTAAAAGATTTCTAGAAACAAAATTTAATCCCGCATAATTTTTTTGTATGATCATCTACAAACTTAAACCATGAGTAGGGCAATTTCTTATCATTAATTTCATACTTTCCCAAGATTGGGCGACATGTTCATGATCAAGTTGCTTGGAATTCATAATTTGATTTCTAAGGGAATTAATTTTCGTGGGAGGAAAATACTTGGTAATAAAAGCATCTTTACACCTATCCCAAGAACCGATACTATTTCATGGCGAAGATGAAACCAAATTTTTGCACATCCCGCAATGAGAACGGGAATAATTTTAATTTCACAATATCTGTGTCCAGATATTTTTCCTTTTTATATATCGCACAATTCTACGAGAGTGTTAAGATGGGATGCAGCATCTTCATTAGGACTACTAGACAATTGTTCTTTCATAGCAAGATTTAACAAAGCGACATTAATATAACAAGTCTCCACACTAGCGGCGGGAGGAGCAACTGGAGTATTAATAAAATCATTATTAGTTGTACTAGAAAAATCATACAATTTTGTATTTTCTTGAAACATTGTGGCCATGCAAACAAGATAACAAGCAAGCAAAGAAGCAAACAAGAAAAAGGCAAACGGGAAATATTTTTGTATTTTTGAAAAAAATTAGAAGTAGGGGAGATGAAAACGAGAGGCAAAGGCAAATAAAATAAATGCAAGGAGATGAAAGTTTATGCGTAGGTACTTGATAGATGTTGACATGTCTCCCCAGCAACGGTGCCAGGAATTCTTCCTGCTACTTATGAGTTGTGTTGGTATTTCCCCGAAGACGAGAGGATGATGTAGTACCGTAGAGATAAGTATTTCCCTCAGTTATGAAACCAAGTTATTAATCCAGTAGGAGAATCATGCAACAACTCTTTAGCAGCACCTGCACACATAATAACAAATCCTTGCACCCAACGCGAACAAGGGGTTGTCAATCCCTTGACGGTTAGTTGCAAGATTAAATTGTATGGTGATGGCTAGATAGATAGATCGAACAAAAATACAAAATAAAATAAATAAAGTAAAATTGCAGCAACGTATTTTTAGGATTTTTAATATATGGTAAAAGTAGAGCTGGGGGCCATAGTTTTTACTAGAGGCTTTTCTCTTAAAAATAGCATACGGTGGGTAAAGAAATTATTGTTGGGCAATTGAAAAACCACCAAATAATAATGACGATATCCAAGGCAATGATCATGTATATAGCCATAATGTCCGAGACAACTAGACCGAAATGATTCTGTATCTACTACTATTACTCCACACATCGACCGCTATCCAGCATTCATCTAGAGTATTAAGTTCATAAAGGATGGAGTAACGCCTTAAGCAAGATGACATGATGTAGACAATGTAAACTCACGCATGAATAAACCCCATCTTCTTATCCTTAATAGTGACATACATACGTGTCGTGTCCCCTTATGTCACTGGGATTGAGCACCGCAAGATCGAACCCATTAAAAAGCACCTCTCCCATTGCAAGAGAAAAATCAATCTAGTTGGCCAAACCAAATCAATAGATCGGAGAAAAATATGAACCTATAACAATCATGCATAAAAGAGCTCAGAGAAAACTCAAATAATAGTATAGTCTGATCATAAACTCACAATTCATCGGATCCCAACAAACACACCGCTAAAGGTGATTACATCGGAAAGAACTCCAAGAACATTGAGGAGAACATTGTATTGAAGATCAAATAGAGAGAAGAAGCCATCTAGGTACTAAGTATGGACCCGTAGGTCTGTGGTAAACTACACACACATCATCGGAAGGGCAACAAGGTTGATGTAGAGCCCCTCCGTGATCAATTCCCCCTCCGACAGAGTGGCGGAAAAGGTCTCCAGCTGGGATCTCTTGAGAACAGGAACTTGCGCTGGCGGAAAAAGTATTTCGTGGCCTCGGATGTAAGCTAGTTTTACACATGTGTAATACTTAGGTTAAACTTGATGATCCTAGCATGTACAGACATGGCCTCCGAACACGGAGGACCAAAAGGTCGAACATGAGTCATATAGTAGATATGATCAGCATGGAGATGTTCACCATTGATGACTACCCCATCTCACATGATGATCGGACATGGGTTAGTTTATATGGATCATGTAACACTTAAAAAATTTGAGGGATGTTTATTTAAGTGGGAGTACACTAGTAATTTCCTTAATTGAACCAATTATCATGACATAGTCTAAATTGTCTTTGCAAATTATGTTGTAGATCAATGGCTCGCACTGAAGCTCCCCTGAATTTTAATGCGTTCCTAGAGAAAGCTAAGTTGAAAGATGATGGAAGCAACTCTGCGGACTGGGTCCATAATTTGAGGATTATCCTCACTCATGCACATAAGGCTTATGTCCTCGAAGCACCGCTAGGTGTGCCACCCGCTCCCGCAAATCTGGACGCTATGAATGTTTAGTAGACTAGAAGTGATGACTCCATGATAGTTCAGTGCGCCATGCTTTAAGACTTATAACCGAGGCTCCAAAGATATTTTGAGCACCACAGAGCATATGAGATGTTCCAGGAGCTAAAATTGGTATTTGAGGCTCATGCCTGGGTTGAGAGGCATGACACCTCCGACAAGTTCTTTAGCTGTAAGATGGAGGAGAACATTTTCGTTAGTGAGCATGTACTCAGAATGTATGGGTACTACACCCGCTTGAATCAGTTGGGAGTTAATCTTCTAGATGAAGTAGCGATTAATAGAGTTCTTCAGTCACTGGTACCAAGCTACAAAGGCTTCATGATGAACAATAACATGCAAGGGATGGAAAAGACGACCCCCGAGCTATTCGCAATTGCTTAAGGCCGCATAGGTACAAATAAAGAAAGAGCATCAAGTGTTGATGGTCAATAAGACCACCATTTTCAAGAAGGAAGGCAAGGGAAAGAAAGGGAACTTCAAGAAGAATGGAAAACTAGTTGTCGCTCCCGTGAAGAAACCCAAGGTTGGACCCAAACCTGAGATTGGGTGCTTCTATTGCAAGGGGAATGGCCACTGGAAGCGAAACTACCCTAAGTACTCGCAGATAAGATGGCTAGCAACATCAACCAAGGTATATTTGATATACATGTTATTGGTGTGTACCTTACTAGTGCTCGTAGTAGCTGAGGGAGTCCTGGATTAGGGGGTGTTCGGACAGCCAGACTATATACTTTGGCCGGACTGTTGGACTACGAAGATACAAGACTGAAGACTTCGTCCCGTGTCCAGATGGGACTCTCCTTTGCATGGAAGGCAAGCTTGGCGATTCAGATGTTTAGATCTCCTTCTTTGTAACCGACTCTGTGTAACCCTAGCCCCCTCCGGTGTCTATATAAACCAGAGGGTTTAGTCCGTAGGACAAGAACAATCATAATCATAGGCTAGCTTCTAGGGTTTAGCCTCTACGATCTCGTGGTAGATCAACTCTTGTACTACTCATATCATCAAGATCAATCATGTAAGAAGTAGGGTATTACCTCCATCGAGAGGGCCCGAACCTGGGTAAACATCGTGTCCCCAGCCTCCTGTTACCATTAGCCTTAGACGCACAGTTCGGGACCCCCTACCCGAGATCCGCCGATTTTGACACCGACATTGGTGCTTTCATTGAGAGTTCCACTGTGTCGTCGCGGTAAGGTTTGATGGCTCGCCTCGTTGTCAAGGACAACATCACCTCTGAGGGAGCCCTAGCCTTAGGCCAAACTCTTCGACTAGGCGGCTTCGTCATGACCGCCCGATCGGCTGTCGCGCCGATGATGACTTCTCAGGTCATCAAAAATAGCCTCCACATCAACTCGGAACTTGCCGAACAGATGGATCCGATGGAGCTCTCTTCAATGAATGAGCTCTTGGATCGCATCGCTGCTCTAGGTGTCGCTACAGACCATGATCGGATTGGGCTTAAACCCGACCAAAGGGAGATTAACTCTCCGCCGGTCACCCATGAGATAGCGGTAGTGGAAGAGCAACGCATGGATTCTCCCTCTATTTTAAGGACGAACTATGTCCGGATTCCCGAGCTCTCCAAGTCGGATACCCGTTCGCGGGAGGACATGACCCAAACCCCGAACTTAGAATCGGGCGACGAGCCGGAAAGATTGGGCAACATCCCGGAACCCGAGCGGCCAAGCTCGGAAGCTTCTCTGCCCCTGGGACTCAGATCGGGTCAGGGTTTGGACTTAAATCTACCCACCCACCCAGATTCAAGCAATCTTTCCCATATCAGACAAGAGCCCCAAGAGACAGTACATCACTTATGGGCCAGATTCCTCCTTGTAATAAACAAGGTTAAGGACTGCCGCGAGGAAGATGCAATCTCATTCTTTTGCAAAAATTGCACGGACAAGGGAATCCTCAACGCCATAAGTCGCCGCAACATAGTACGCTTTGCTGACTTGGCGGCCATAGTACAAAAGTACTGTGCGATGGAAAGCGCCTGGAAAACCCAAACAAAATTCTAGGATCCTTCGGCTCTTACTAAACCCTTCATCTGAACTAAAAGGGTAACCTCTCGCAAGTCACCCGATTCAATTACAAAAAACCCAAGGCCCAATGCAGGGCGGGGAACCGTATTGGAGGAATGGCTCAATGGGCCATGCAAAATTCACACCACACCGGATACCATACCAACACATAGCCTTAAAGCATGTTGGATACTCTGGCAAGTAGAGAAGAGCGACGGGGATCTCCTCATCAACCATATCATAGAGCAACATCCCGCCGAATATAACAATATGGTACTGACAGTCTTCAAGACTTTCTCCTCAAACAATAGGCGTAAGCGAGCACTCCGCAGCCTTGCCGAAGTCTGCCATGTTGCAGCAATGAATCCATGGAATGACATGGCTATAACTTTCAATGCCAGTGATGAACCGCAATTCCAAATAGTTCGGGCACCAGCCGCTTTGGTCCTTAGTCCAATTGTGGATGGCTTTCGGCTTACTAAAGTGCTCATGGACGGCGGCAGCGGATTAAACCTCATCTACGAGGAGACCCTCAACAAGATGGAAATAGACAAGAGCCGCATTGAGTGGTGCAGCACGACCTTCAAGGGAATCATCCCCAGTCAGGAGGCACGATGTGCGGGAAAAATCACACTAGATGTGGTATTCGGCACGCCGGAGAATTACAGGTCCGAAGAAATCACATTCCAAGTGGCCCCGTTTAGCAGCGAATACCACGCCCTTTTAGGGCAGGACGCATTCACGAGCTTTCAAGCTATACCCCATTACGGGTATATGAAGCTCAAAATGCACGGGCCCAATGGAATCATCACTCTAGCTAGTGATCCGGACATCGCACTCCGCGCCGAAAATAAAACCGTCGTGCTGGTCCTGGAGGCATTATCTGAAGCCCTCGTAGATGAAGAACTAATCGTGATGCGCGCCATAGTGGACAGAGACGACGTGATACTCGACAAGCGACCCAAGTCCACCTCTTTCAAACCAGCGGACGAGATAGTTCAATTCCAGGTCCACCCAACAGACCCCACAAAGACAGCTTCCATTGGTACATAGTTGAACCCCACAATAGATGCCGCACTACGAGAGTTCCTGTGTGAGAATTGGGATATCTTCGCCTAGCATCCTTCAGACATGTCGGGCATCCCACGCAGGCTGGCCGAACACAGCCTAAACATAATGAAGGGCTACAAGCCGGTCAAGCAGACTCTTCGGCGCTTTTTAGAACCTAAGCGACAAGCCATGGGAGAAGAGCTAGCTAAGTTACTCGAGGCCGGATTCATCAGAGATATAAAACATCTGGATTGGCTAGCAAACCTAGTGATGGTACCAAAGAAGGACAAATCATGGCTCCTATGTCTCGATTTCAAGGACCTCAATAAGGCTTGCCCATAGGATCCCTTCCCCCTCCCCCGCATTGATCAAATCATAACCGCTACTGCAGGACATGACTCATTGTGCTTCCTTGACGCATACTCCAGATACCATCAAATTAAGATGGTGGAGTACGACCAAGCCGCAACGGCATTCATAACACCATACGGCCCCTTCTGTTTCAATACCATGCCTTTTGGGTTCAAAAATGTCGGCGCAACATATCAACGCATGATCCAGACATGCCTGGAGAAGCAGATCGGCAAAACAGTGGAGGCATACGTAGACGACGTGGTCATCAAAACTAGACACGTCGAATCTTTAATAGATGACTTGAGACTTACGTTTGATAATCTCCGAACATATGACATCAAGCTCAACCCGGAAAAATGTGTCTTCGGCGTACCTTTCGGGAAGTTGCTCGGCTTCATCGTTTCCAATAGAGGAATTGAAGCAAATCCGGCAAAAATCCGAGCTCTGTCACAATTGGCTATTCCAACACACCTCAAGCAAATCCAGAAATTAACTGGATGCGTGGCTGCCCTAAGTCGCTTTATATCCCGATTGGGAGAAAAGGCACTACCTCTCTATCGCCTTCTTCGACGCACCGAACACTTCGAGTGGACGGATGTGGCCACGGCCGGACTGGAAGAAATAAAGGCCCTCTTGGCCCACAATCCAATCTTGACCGTGCCAAATACTGGCGAACCCATGCTATTATATATAGCCGCAACACACCAGGTTGTAAGCGCAATGCTCGTCATCGAACGAGAAACGGACGGACACAAGTTCCCGCTTCAAAAGCCGGTATACTACGTATCCACAGTCCTCACCCCATGCAAATCCCGGCACCCACATTATCAAAAGATAGCATACGCGGTCTTCATGGCATCCCGGAAACTACAACACTACTTTCAAGAGTGTTCGATTACGGTGGCCTCCGAAGTACCACTCAATGACATAATAAATAACCGCGATGCCACGGTCCAGATTGCTAAATGGGCTATTGAGCTCCTTCCGTTCGACATCACATACAAACCACGGCGAGCCATTAAGTCGCAAGTATTGGCTGACTTTGTCGCCGAATGGACAGAAGCCGAACTCCCTAAAGAGTACGGCACATACTCCAATTGGATCATGCACTTCGACGGCTCTAAGATGTTGGCCGGATTGGGAGCGGGTGTTGTCCTAACATCCCCCACCGGAGACATGGTCCAATACGTACTCCAAATACTATACACAGTCTCCAACAATGCAGCCAAATATGAGGCTCTGTTGCATGGTCTTCGGATGGCAGTCTCCATGGGCATCCAACGCCTCGAAGTGCGCGGGGACTCAAACCTTGCAATATCACAGATAAATGGAGACTTTGATGCCAAGGATCCGAAAATGGCAGCCTACCATAATGCCATCCTTAAAATGTCAGCTCGGTTCGAGGGGCTCGAATTCCACCATGTGGTCCGAGAAAACAATCAAGCGGTGGATATCCTAGCCCGCATCGGCACTAAACGCGGCCCCATCCCACCCAATATCTTCTTGGAAAGGTTGTTCAAGCCATCCATGGTATAGGGAGGGGAGACCGGCAATACCAGTCCGGATCCAAATATAACCCCAGATTTCGAACCATCTGACGTAATCAGAGGCTCTGTCACCGAAATAACACCTTCGGCCCACGAAATCATGGCTGTCTCGCCCCGTGGACCGAGCCCTTCTTAACCTACCTAAATAGGCAAGAGCTCCCCGAGGACCAAAATGAGGCACGATGTATTGTGCGGCGCTCCAAGGCCTACAAAGTCCATGAGGGAGAGCTTTATAAGAAAAGCGCCACCGGAGTGCTCCAAAGATGCATCTCCGAAGAGGAAGGGCGGCAGCTCTTGGCCGAAATCCATGCCGGACAAGGCGGGCACCACGCCACAGCTCGGGCACTTGTAAGCAAGGCCTTCCATACAAGTTTTTACTGGCCGACAGCCCGGGCAGATGCACAGGACCTTGTCCAACATTGCGTCGGTTGCCAACTTTTCGCCAATCAGAGCCATATGCCCCCTACCGCTCTCCAAACAATCCTGATAACTTGGTCGTTCGCGGTCTGGGGGCTTGATATGGTCGGACCTCTTAAAGGGCGAAGTCATAAGAAAAAATACTTATTGGTCATGGTGGACAAATTGACCAAATGGATAGAAGCCAAACCAGTTAAAACGGCCGAATCCGGACCAGCGATAGACTTCATATCAGGGGTTGTGCACCGTTTACGGTGTCCCACACAGCATCATCACTGGCAATGGCTCAAATTTCACAGTCGATGAGGTGAAAACTTAGTGCGGCAATATGGGCATTAAGCTCGAGTACGCCTCTGTCTATCACCCGCAAACAAACGGTCAAGTCAAACATGCAAATGGTCTTATCATGAGTGGCATCAAACCCAGACTAGTGCGATCCTTGAAGGAATCAGATACGCACTGGGTCGAGGAGCTCGACTCCGTACTCTGGGGGCTGCGGACCACCCCAAATCGCACCACCGGATACACACCATTTTTTATGGTGTACGGCGCAGAGGCAGTACTGCCCTGCGATATAATTCATGACTCACCTCGGGTGCGCATGTATGAAGAGAGAGAAGTTGAGCTCAATCTGCAGGACAATTTAGATGCCCTGGAGGAGGAGCGCGGCGTAGCAAAAGCTCGTTCCGCATTCTATCAGCAGCAGGCTCGAAGGTATCAAAGCAGAGAAGTACGGGCCAAAACTTATAACGTTGGCGAACTCGTTCTACGCCTACCGGAGAAGAAGAAGGACAAGCTCAAGCCCAAGTGGGAGGGTCCCTTCATCATTGATAAAGTTCTCACCGGAGGAGCGTACCATCTGCGTAATGCATCAGATAACAGACTCGAGCCGAACCCATGGAACACGGCCAGACTCCGAAGATTCTACGCCTAGTGCCGAACTCAGAGTTCATCCCCCTACCTCCGCCTTTTTAATTATGTCCTCCTTTTTTCTCTTTCTTTTCCTCTTTTCTTTTCACACATAAATCCTTAAATGCTTTACGGATGCTTCGATCGCTCCGGCCGCACTATGCATGCTCAATATACCTGGGGGCTTCCTATACGGAAGCTTAATACAATTATTTTCATGGTTTTATGCCCACCACATATGTGTTATCTTTACATATGTGCCTTTTCTTCACCATTATATGCATCGATATGACTTAAGTTTTGGCCATGCTGGGTTGCCTGGCTCTTGTGTTTATGCCCTACGTTCTCGTTAATTCGGTTAGGGCATAAGGGGAGCACCTCTGCGATTGTTACTATCGGGTCAGCCGGATGTGTACCTCAGACTGGGTGAAGCCGAGAGCTAGCGTTCTTAAGAGAATATTCGGTCGGTGAACAAAAGATGTTTTTTATCTATTACTACACAAACCCCCAGATGTTTTGCATCATGCATCTCTGTTCACAGTTCGGGCATGCACATTAATGCATGCGTACCCAGGGAAAGGAACCCTTAACGAAACTATTCTCTCTGGAAGATGTTTCTTACTAACCATGTAATATAACGTAACTAGTTGGGTACTTGTCTATTCAAGCACTTATGACCCCTATGCCTGGTTTCCACGCGTACCCCAGTTCTACATAACTGAGCGGGTATTCGAATACACTTCGGACTGTCGGGTCCAAAGGCTGAAGCGAAAAGGTCGGCCAAGACAAATGATTTACAATCCGGCTAGGGACTACATACATCCATTGAAGTACATAGTCACTTGGACTGGCTAAATTCTTCTTCTATACCATCCAACAGGCTGTCTAGCCTACAATCCTATTGAGAATACTTTGCGGCTAATTCTACTTGGTCATATACCAGACTTATGGGAATCTCTTTCCCATCTGGCCCCACCGGTCCAACCTCGGCCATATGGTTCGGGTCAGCCTTGGCGTATCGCGTCTTCACCATGGCCTAGGCTTCCCTTGCACCTTGTCGGCAGGCCGATATCTTCCATAATCGGAAGCGTCGCCGTGCTCCCTTGAGCATATCCACAAGCTCCCCCATGCCTCCTGGCAGGGAAGCGGATAGCCACAAGGCCTGGGCAACACCCTCCATCACCTGCCGAACTCGTTCGTGCAGTTGTGAAAGATCTTGCAGCAGATCGCCTGCGGATCCGGGCATCTCCTCTTCAGGACGGCCTGTCAGCATACCTATGGACATAACTCTGTTAATACGTTTCTTCGCCGAGCTGTATTGCAGTTCGTTTAAGCACTTACTATAAATGTCGCGGTCGAAGCCTCCTATTCTCCTTCACGGAGTGAGCAAGCTATGCCCGAACATCTGCTAATTCGACTCCCAGCTGGACATTGGCATCTTGGAGATCATTTTTCTCCCGCCTAACCTGCATAAACACACGCTCGCCAGCCTTTAGCTGCCTAAGAGCATGCGGCTCATCCTCTCGTACGATCTCCGGATTCTCTCCGGGATTGTCTGCGGAATCTATTGTTAGATTTCTCAAAGCATGCCGAATATTAACTGGTGTACGTGCTTAAGTTCTCTTTGATTGAGACAATTATTACCAGATGAGGCCTTCTTGGATTCCTCTATTTTGGCACATGCGGCCCTCAGCTGGGCCTTGCATTCCTCTAGCTCTTGAGATAAATGGGAATTGTTATCCGCAAGAACCTATGCATACAATGATCCTTAAATCAGTTGTGCCAACTGTTTCATGTCTCGGGGGCTACTGATATACATACTTGTCAAATTTCCTTACCTGTATATCCTTTACATACTGGGCCGTCGCTCTGGCAAGTCCATCTTGAGCAGCTCGGACGTACGTGTCCCCTGAATTGAAGGCATTGAACGCCTCTTCGGAAAAAATTACCATCATGGAGTACGGCCCGTCTGCACCGGTGCTTCATGGCACTCTCCACTTCGGAATTCGTTGCGGAGAGTCTGTCCGCATCCTCTGCAGGAGCATGGTTTGGCGTTGTCCCCACATTTGCCTCCACTCGTGAGGCCGGTTCTGGAATCCGGCTGGCGGAGGCGTGGCCGGCAGGGTCTCCGGATATAGTTCGACGGCTACTCTTTCTGCCAGGACATAATGGATGCTGTCACATTTCAAAGATAATGATCACGGAGCAGGTTTCAAATTATACCTCTGTGATGGTGTCTCAATCCTAACCGCCTTCCTCTTAAGCCTGCCTGGCCTGGGTGCCCTTTGCTGATGAGTCCCCATGGGCTCGGCGTGGCGTCCCAATTGCCGTCTCTATAAAAGTACAATATATGTGTGTAAGTTATAGCATAAAGAAGGAATCCTTCTCGGAAGTTAGGACTCCGGCTTTACTTCCGTGTGATACAGGGAGCAGTCCCGGATAATCAGTGATGATGGCCACCAAGGTGCCGTCACAGCTTGCCTGGCAAAATGTCCCATCAACGAGCTCCACAGATATGTCCGGATCTTCTTCAAGTCCGGGGTCGAGAGCCCGGTTAGGGTCCTCTGGCTGCGGAGCTGGGCTGTTGAACTCTTTCACGGCCTTTCTCAGTTCCTGCTATGAAAGAGCAAGGTAAATAATTGTGACAAAGGATGCAAGAATGAATAGGAGTAAAGGAAGATAGCTTACCCAGCTTGGGGGGTTGTACATGGAAAATCCATCCCATGGTTTGATGCGGAGGAACTCCTCTTCTTCTCCTTTGTACAAATCAGACAATATTCTCGCCAGAGCGGTGGCAGAGTCCGGACCTTTACGACCGCAGCGGGTGGCATCGTCTTCTCCATTGAAGTGCCACATGGGTTTCCCCCAGTATTGAAGTGGCTGCACCCCCCGCATTATGCATATTGACATAACTTCAATTATTGTCAGTCCTGATTGGGCCAGTGTTTTTATCCTACCCATAAGGTAGTGAACTTCTCTGTCATCTTCCTCCTGGGGACTCCGAGGGCGCCAGCTTTCGCATTTCTTCAGCGAAGCGCTAGTGAACTCAGGAAGGCCCGTCCGGATTGGGTTCGGAAGGGGAACGTCCTATACATAAAATCACTCCGAAGGCCAGTCTTCGGATGCCTTCTTTGGAGTGCCGGACAAGTATCCGGTCTGGGCGATGCGCCATATTTCGGCTCCGCCCACTTGATATATAGATCCCTCTTGATTACGAGGGACGAGGCAGAATAGCCTCTTCCATAGCTCTAAATGAGCCTCGCAGCCCAGAAATAGCTTGCAAAGGGCAACATAACCTGCGATGTGCAGTATGGAGGCGGGGGTGAAATTATGTAGTTGGAGGCCATAGAACTCCAGGAGCCCGCGGAGGAACGGGTGGATTGGAAACCCGAGTCCCCTCAGCAAATATGGGACAAGGCATACCCGCTCCCCCTGAGATGGGTTAGGAAAGCTCTCCGCTTGTTCCCCGCCATTATAGGTGGCTAGTCCGGCTCGGACAGGGACCATGTATGTAGGTGGAAGGAACCCTTAGGTTTGCAACTCTACTAATCGGCTATGGGGGACAGAACACTTTTCCCAATCACGTGGCTTAGAGCTAAGGGTGCGAGAAGAGGAGATGCGGCGGCCGGCCATGATGGAGTGGCTTTTTCCGGGCACACTCTGTTGAATGCTTGCTGGGAGGGAGATGGTGTGATTCGGATGTGAGGATCCCCGTCTCTTCAAATAGACGGTTGGCTTACAGGGTTAGGGTGGAAAATGTAAAAATGCCCCAACTTCTCGTATCCACTTGACACGTGGGGACCGCCATTATTGAAGCACAGAAGCCGAGGAGTACAACATTAATGGGAAGCCGGACACTGTTCACTACAACAGGTACTCTGGATTTAGAGAAGAACCCACCTTGCAATGCCGAAGACAATCTGCGTGCCAGACTCATCATCATTGAAGCCTGGTTCGGGGGCTACTGAGGGAGTCCTGGATTGGGCGGTGTTCGGACAGCTGGACTATATACTTTGGCCGGACTGTTGGACTATGAAGATACAAGACTGAAGACTTTGTCCCGTGTCCGGATGGGACTCTCCTTTGCGTGGAAGGCAAGCTTGGCGATTTAGATGTTTAGATCTCCTTCTTTGTAACTGACTCTATGTAACCCTAGCCCCCTCCGGTGTCTATATAAACCGGAGGGTTTAGTCCGTAGGACAAGAACAATCATAATCATAGGCTAGCTTCTAGGGTTTAGCCTCTACGATCTCGTGGTAGATCAACTCTTGTACTACTCATATCATCAAGATCAATCAAGCAGGAAGTAGGGTATTACCTCCATCGAGAGGGCCCGAACCTAGGTAAACATCGTGTCCCCAGCCTCCTGTTACCATTAGCCTTAGACACACAGTTCGGGACCCCCTACCCGAGAACCGCTGGTTTTGACACCGACAGTAGCGTCTCGGTATTTGATACTAGTTCGGTTGCTAATATTTTAAGCTCGAAACATGAGCTGTGGAATAAATGGAGACTAGCTAAGGACAAGGTGATGATGCGTGTTGGAAATGTCTCCAAGGTTGATGTGATCGCCTTCGGTATGCTCCCTCTACATCTACCTTCGGTATTAGTTTTAAACCTAAATAATTGTTATTTGGTGCCTGATTTGAGCATGAACATTATATCTGGATCTTCTTTATTGCGAGACAATTCATTTAAGTCGGAGAATAATAGTTGTTCTATTTATATGGATAATATTTTTTATGGCCATGCACCCCTTGTGAATGGTTTATTCTTTTTGAATCTCGGTTGTAATGATACACATATTCATAATATTGATGCGAAAATATGCAAGGTTAATGATGATAGTACCACATACTTGTGGCACTGCCGCTTTGGTCATATTGGTGTAAAGCACATGAAGAAACTCCATGTTGGGATGAGATCACGGACGTGACGATCAGTCTCAAAATGGTCGAGACATAAAGATTGTTATATTGGACCATGTTATTCGGACACTGGAAGTGTTCCGGGAACTTTGGGGTAAAACCGGAGTGTCGAAGGGGTTACTGGAACCCCTGGGGGAACTAATGGGCGACCATGGGCCTTAGTGGAGAGAGAGGAGGGCC
>NC_041393.1:460845446-460907258 GCF_002162155.2 Triticum dicoccoides
TTTCCTTCTCCCTCTCCCTTTCCTTTCCTTCCCCCTCTTCCTTGAAGTGGAATCCTACTAGGACTAGGAAGTCCTAGTAGGACTCCTCTTTGGGCGCGCCCCTAGGGCCGGCTGGCCTCCCCCTCCCTCCTTTATATATGGGGGCAGGGGGCACCCTAAAACACACAAGTTTCTCTTAACCATGTGCGGTGCCCCCCTTCACAGTTACACACCTCGATGATACCATCGTAGTGCTTAGGCGAAGCCCTGCGCCGGTAACATCATCATCACCGTCACCACGCCGTCGTGTTGAACTCACCCTCGTCCTCAACTAGATCAAGAGCACGAGGGACGTCATCGAGCTGAACGTCTACTGAACGCGAAGGTGTCGTACGTTCGGTACTTGATCGGTTGGATCGCTAAGAAGTTCAACTACATCAACCGCGTTATTGAAACGCTTCCGCTTTCGGTCTATGAGGGTACGTGGACACACTCTCCCCTATCATTGCTATGCATCACCTAGATAGATCTTGCGTGATCGTAGGATTTTTTTTGAAATTACTATGTTCCCCAACACTGGCATGGATTGATTTGTTTGCTAGTGCGCACGGGGAAAAATTTGTTGGGGAACGTAGTAATTTCAAAAAAAAAATCCTACGTACACGCAAGATCATGATGATGGCATAGCAACGAGAGGGGAGAGTGTCCGTCCATGTACCCTCGTAGACCGTAAGCGGAACCGTTATGACAACGCGGTTGATGTAGTCCTACGTCTTCACGATCCGACCGATCCAAGCACCGAACGTACGGTACCTCCGAGTTCAGCACACGTTCAGCTCGATGACGATCCCCGGGCTCCGATCCAGCAAAGCTTCGGGGATGAGTTCCGTCAGCACGACGGCATGGTGACGATGATGATGCTCTACCGGCGCAGGGCTTTGCCTAAACTCCGCGACGATATGACCGAGGTGGAATATGGTGGGGGGGGGGCACCGCACACGGCTAAGGAACGATCTGTAGATCAACTTGTGTGTTATGGGGTGCCCCCTTGCCCCCGTATATAAAGGAGGGAGGGGGAGGTGCGGCCGGCCTAGGAGGAGGTGCGCCAAGGGGAGTCCTACTCCCACCTCCTTCCTTGTTGGAGTAGGAGAAGGGGGAAAGAGGGGGAGAGGAGGAAGGAAAGAGGGGCTGCACCCCTTGTCCAATTCGGACCAGAGGGGGGCTGCACGCCTCCTTCCTTTCGGCCTCTCTCCTCAATTCCCGTATGGCCCAATAAGGCCCATATACTCCCCGGCGAATTCCCGTAACTCTCCGGTACTCCGAAAAATACCCGAATCACTCGGAACCTTTCCGAACTCCGAATATAGTCGTCCAATATATCGATCTTTACGTCTCGACCATTTCGAGACTCCTCGTCATGTCCCTGATCTCATCCGGGACTCCGAACTCCTTCCGTACATCAAAACTCATAAACTCATAATATAACTGTCATCGAAACCTTAAGCGTGCGGACCCTACGGGTTCGAGAACAATGTAGACATGACCTAGAACTATTCTTGGTCAATAACCAATAGCGGAACCTGGATGTTCATATTGGCTCCTACATATTCTACGAAGATCTTTATCGTCAAACCGCATAACAACATACGTTGTTCCCTTTGTCATCGGTATGTTACTTGCCCGAGATTCGATCGTCGGTATCCAATACCTAGTTCAATCTCGTTACCGGCAAGTCTCTTTTCTCGTTACATAATGCATCATCCCGCAACTAACTCATTAGTCACATTGCTTGCAAGGCTTATAGTGATGTGCATTACCGAGAGGGCCCAGAGATACCTCTCCGACAATCGGAGTGACAAAACCTAATCTCGAAATACGCCAACTCAACATGTACATTCGGAGACACCTGTAGTACTCCTTTATAATCACCCAGTTACGTTGTGATGTTTGGTAGTACCCAAAGTGTTCCTCCGGTAAACGGGAGTTGCATATTTCTCATAGTTACAGGAACATGTATAAGTCATGAAGAAAGCAATAGCAATATACTAAATGATCAAGTGCTAGGCTAACGGAATGGGTCATGTCAATCACATCATTCTCCTAATGATGTGATCCCGTTAATCAAATGACAACTCTTTTGTCCATGGCTAGGAAACTTAACCATCTTTGATTCAACGAGCTAGTCAAGTAGAGGCATACTAGTGACACTATGTTTGTCTATGTATTCACACATGTATCATGTTTCCGGTTAATACAATTCTAGCATGAATAATAAACATTTATCATGAAATAAGGAAATAAATAATAACTTTATTATTGCCTCTAGGCCATATTTCCTTCAGTCTCCCACTTGCACTAGAGTCAATAATCTAGTTCACATCACTATGTGATTTAACACCAATATTCACATCTGCATGTGATTAATACCCATAGTTCACATCATCATGTGATCAACACCCAAAGGGTTTACTAGAGTCAATAATCTAGTTCACATCGCTATGTGATTAACACCCAAAAGAGTACTAAGGTATGATCATGTTTTGCTCGTGAGAGAAGCTTAGTCAACGGGTCTGTCATATTCAGAGCCGTATGTATTTCGCAAACATTCTATGTCCACAATGCTCTGCACGGAGCTACTCTAGCTAATTGCTCCCACTTTCAATATGTATCCAGATTGAGACTTAGAGTCATCTGGATTGGTGTAAAAGCTTGTATCGTTGTAACTTTTACGACGGGCTCTTTTATCACCTCCATAATCGAGAAACGTCTCCTTAGTCCTCACTAAGGATATTCTTGACCCATGTCCAGTGATCTACTTATTAGATCAAAATTGTATTCCTTTGCCAAACACAGAGCAAGGTATACAATAGGTCTGGTTCACAGCATAGCATACTTTATAGAACCTATGACTGAGGCATAGGAAATGACTTTTCATTCTCTTTCTATTTTCTGCAATGGTCGGGTCTTGAGTCTTTACTCAACTTCACACCTTGTAACACAGGCAAGAACTCCTTCTTTGACTGTTCCATTTTGAACTATTTCAAAAAATTTATCAAGGTATGTACTCATTGAAAAATCTTATCAAGGGTCTTGATCTATCTATATAGATCTTGATGCTCAATGTGTAAGCAGCTTCACCGAGGTCTTGCTTTGAAAAACTCTTATTCAAGTATCCTTTCATGCTATCCAGAATTTCCATATCATTTCCAATTAACAATATGTCATCCACATATAATATTAGAAATGCTACAGAGCTCCCACTCACTTTCTTGTAAATACAGGCTTCTTCAAAAGTCTGTATAAAACCATATGCTTTGATCAACTCATCAAAGCATATATTCCAACTTCGAGATGCTTGCACCAGTCCATAGATGGATTGTTGGAGCTTGCACAATTTGTTAGCACCTTTAGGATTGACAAAACCTTCTGGTTGCATCATATACAACTCTTCTTTAAGAAAACCATTAAGGAATGCAGTTTTGTTTATCCATTTGCCAGATTTCATAAAATGCGGCAATTGCTAACATGATTCAGATAGACTTAAGCATAGATACGAGTGAAAAACTCTCATCGTAGTCAACACCTCGAACTTGTCGAAAACCTTTTGCGACAATTCTAGCTTTGTAGATAGTAACACTATCAGCGTCCGTCTTCCTCTTGAAGATCCATTTAATCTCAATGTCTCGCCGATCATTGGGCAAGTCAATCAAAGTCCATACTTTGTTTTCATACATGGATCTTATCTCAGATCTCATGGCCTCAAGCCATTTTGCGGAATCTGGGCTCACCATCGCTTCTTCATAGTTCGTAGGTTCGTCATGGTCTAGTAACATAACTTCCAGAACAGGATTACCGTACCACTCTGGTGCGGATCTTACTCTGTAAGACCTACGAGGTTCTGTAGTAACTTGATCTGAGGTTTCATGATCATCATCATTAACTTCCTCACTAATTGGTGTAGTAGTCACAGGAACAGATTTCTGTGATGAACTAATTTCCAATAAGGGAGCAGGTACAGTTACCTCATCAAGTTCTACTTTCCTCCCACTCACTTCTTTCAAGAGAAACTTCTTCTCTAGAAAGGATCCATTCTCGGCAACGAATGTTTTGCCTTCGGATCTGTGATAGAAGGTGTACCCAACAGTTTCCTTTGGGTATTCTATGAAGACGCACTTCTCCGATTTGGGTTCGAGCTTATCAAGTTGAAAACCTTTTTCATATAAGCATCGCAACTCCAAACTTTAAGAAACGACAGCTTAGGTTTACTGCTAAACCATAGTTCATACGGTGTCGTCTCAACGGATTTAGATGGTGCCCTATTAAACGTGAATGCAGCTGTCTCTAATGCATAACCTCAGAACGATAGTGGTAAACTGATAAGAGATATCATAGATCGCACCATATCTAGTAAAGTATGATTACGACTTTCAGACACACCATTACATTGTGGTGTTCCAGGTGGCGCGAGTTTGTGAAACTATTCCACATTGTTTTAATTGAAGACCAAACTCGTAACTCCAATATTCGTCTCCGCGATCAGATCGCAGAAACTTTATTTTCTTGTTACGATGATTTTTCCACTTCACTCTGAAATTCTTTGAACCTTTCAACTATTTCAGACTTGTGTTTCATCAAATAGATATACCCATGTCTGCTCAAATCATCTTGTGAAGGTCAGAAAATAACGATACTTGCCGTGAGCATCAACACTCATTGGATCGCATACATCGGTATGTATTATTTCCAATAAGTCAGTAGCTTGTTCCATTGTTCCGGAGAACGGAGTTTTAGTCATCTTGCCAAAAAGGCACGGTTCGCAAGCATCAAATGATTCATAACCAAGTGATTCCAAAAATCCATCTTTATGGAGTTTCTTCATGCGCTTTACACCGATATGACCCAAACGGCAGTGCCACAAATAAGTTGCACTATCATTATTAACTTTGCATCTTTTGGCATCAATATTATGAATATGTGTATCACTATGATCGAGATCCAACAAACTATTTTCATTGGGTGTATGACCATCGAAGGTTTTATTCATGTAAATAGAACAACAATTATTCTTTGACTTTAAATGAATAACCGTATTGCAATAAACATGATCAGATCATATTCATGCTCAACGCAAACGCGAAATAACATTTATTTAGGTTTAACACTAATCCCGAAAGTATAGAGAGTGTGCGATGATGATCATATCAATCTTGGAACCACTTCCAATACACATCGTCACTTCACCCTCAACTAGTTTCTGTTTATTCTGTAACTCCTGTTTCGAGTTACTAATCTTAGCAACCGAACAAGTATCAAATACTCAGGGGTTACTATAAACACTAGTAAGGTACACATCAATAACATGTATATCAAATATACCCTTGTTCACTTTGCCATCCTTCTTATCCACCAAATATTTAGGGCATTTCCGCTTCCGGTGACCATTTCCTTTGCAGTGTAAGCACTCAGTTTCAGGCTTTGGTCCAGCTTTGGTCTTCTTCACAAGAGTGACAACTTGCTTGCCATTCTGCTTGAAGTTTCCCTTTCTTTCCCTTTGCCCTTTTTCCTTGAAACTAGTGATCTTGTCAACCATCAACACTTGATGCTCTTTCTTGATTTCTAACTTCGTTGATTTCAACATCACGAAGTGCTCGGGAATCGTTTTCGTCATCTCTTGCATACTATAGTTCATCACAAAGTTCTACTAACTTGGTGATGGTGACTAGAGAATTCTGTCAATCACGATCTTATCTGGAAGATTAACTCCCACTTGATTCAAGCGATTGAAGTACCCAGACAATCTGAGCACATGCTCACTAGTTGAACGATTCTCCTCCATCTTTTAGACATAGAACTTGTTGGAGACTTCATATCTCGCAACTCGGGTATTTGCTTGAAATATTAACTTCAACTCCTGGAACATCTCATATGGTCCATGACGTTCAAAACGTCTTTGAAGTCCCGATTCTAAGCCGTTAAGCATGGTGCACTAAACTATCAAGTACTCATCATATTGAGCTAGCCAAACGTTCATAACGTCTGCATCTGCTCCTGCAATAGGTCTGTCACCTAGCGGTGCATCAAGGACATAATTCTTCTGTGCAGCAATGAGGATAAACCTCAGATCACGGACCAAGTCCGCATCATTGCTACTAACATTTTTCAATACAATTTTCTCTAGGAACATATATAAAAACATAGGGAAGCAAAAAACATAGGGAAGCAACAACGCGAGCTATTGATCTACAACATAATTTGCAAAATACTACCAGGACTAAGTTCATGATAAATTTAAGTTCAATTAATCATATTACTTAAGAACTCCCACTTAGACAGACATCTCTCTAGTCATCTAAGTGATCACGTGATCCAAATCAACTAAACCATGTCCGATCATCACGTGAGATGGAGTAGTTTCAATGGTGAACATCATTATGTTGATCATATCTACTATATGATTCACGCTCGACCTTTCGGTCTCCGTGTTCCGAGGCCATATCTGTATATGCTAGGCTCGTCAAGTTTAACCCGAGTATTCCGCGTGTGCAACTGTTTTGCACCCGTTGTATTTGAACGTAGAGCCTATCACACCCGATCATCACGTGGTGTCTCAGCACGAAGAACTTTCGCAACGGTGCATACTCAGGGAGAACACTTCTTGATAATTAGTGAGAGATCATCTTAAAATGCTACCGTCAAACAAAACAGAATAAGATGTATAACAGATAAACATCATATGCAATCAAAATATGTGACATGATATGGCCATGATCATCTTGCGCCTTTGATCTCCATCTCCAAAGTACTGTCATGATCTCTATCGTTACCGGCACGACACCATGATCTTCATCATCTTGATCTATATCAATGTGTCGTTACATGGTCGTCTCGCCAACTATTGCTTTTGCAACTATTGTTATCGCATAGCGATAAAGTAAAGCAATTATTTGGCACTTGCATCCTATGCAACAAAGAGACAACCATAGGGCTTCTGCCAGTTGCCGATAACTTCAACAAAACATGATCATCTCATACAACAACTTATATCTCATCACGTCTTGACCATATCACATCACAACATGCCCTGCAAAAACAAGTTAGACGTCCTCTACTTTGTTGTTGCAAATTTTTACATGGCTGCTACGGGCTTAGCAAGAACCGTTCTTACCTACGCATCAAAAACCACAACGATAGTTTGTCAAGTTGGTGCTGTTTTAACCTTCGCAAGGACCGGGCGTAGCCACACTCGGTTCAACTAAAGCGAGAGACACAGACACCCGCCGGTCACCTTTAAGCAACGAGTGCTCGTGGCGGTGAAACCAGTCTCGCGTAAGCGTACGCGTAATGTCGGTTCGGGCCGCTTCATCTCACAATGCTGCTGAACCAAAGTATGACATGCTGGTAAGCAGTATGACTTATATCGCCCACAACTCACTTGTGTTCTACTCGTGCATATAACATCAACGCATAAAACCTAGGCTCGGATGCCACTGTTGGGGAACGTAGTAATTTCAAAAAAAATCCTACGTACACGCAAGATCATGGTGATGGCATAGCAACGAGAGGGGAGAGTGTCCGTCCACGTACCCTCGTAGACTGTAAGCGGAAGCGTTATGACAACGCGGTTGATGTAGTCGTACGTCTTCACGATCCGACCGATCCAAGCACCGAACGTACGGTACCTCCGAGTTCAGCACACGTTCAGCTCGATGACGATCCCCAGGCTCCGATCCAGCAAAGCTTTGGGGATGAGTTCCGTCAGCACGACAGCGTGGTGACGATGATGATGCTCTACCGGCGCAGGGCTTCGCCTAAACTCCGCGACGATATGACCGAGGTGGAATATGGTGGAGGGGGGCACCGCACACGGCTAAGGAACGATCCGTAGATCAACTTGTGTGTTATGGGGTGCCCCCCTGCCCCCGTATATAAAGGAGGGAGGGGGAGGTGCGGCCGGCCTAGGAGGAGGCGCGCCAAGGGGAGTCCTACTCCCACCTCCTTCCTTGTTGGAGTAGGAGAAGGGGGAAAGAGGGGGAGAGGAGGAAGGAAAGAGGGGCTGCACCCCTTGTCCAATTCGGACCAGAGGGGGGCTGCGCGCCTCCTTCCTTTCGGCCTCTCTCCTCAATTCCCGTATGGCCCAATAAGGCCCATATACTCCCCGGCGAATTCCCGTAACTCTTCAAAAAATACCCGAATCACTCGGAACCTTTCCGAACTCCGAATATAGTCGTCCAATATATCGATCTTTACGTCTCGACCATTTCGAGACTCCTCGTCATGTCCCTGATCTCATCCGGGACTCTGAACTCCTTCGGTACATCAAAACTCATAAACTCATAATATAACTGTCATCGAAACCTTAAGCGTGCGGACCCTACGGGTTCGAGAACAATGTAGACATGACCTAGAACTATTCTTGGTCAATAACCAATAGCGGAACCTGGATGCTCATATTGGCTCCTACATATTCTACGAAGATCTTTATCGGTCAAACCGCATAACAACATATATTGTTTCCATTGTCATCGGTATGTTACTTGCCCGAGATTCGATCGTCGGTATCCAATACCTAGTTCAATCTCGTTACCGGCAAGTCTCTTTTCTCGTTACATAATGCATCATCCCGCAACTAACTCATTAGTCACATTGCTTGCAAGGCTTATAGTGATGTGCATTACCGAGAGGGCCCAGAGATACCTCTCTGACAATCGGAGTGACAAAACCTAATCTCGAAATACGCCAACTCAACATGTACCTTCGGAGACACCTGTAGTACTCCTTTATAATCACCCAGTTACGTTGTGACGTTTGGTAGTACCCAAAGTGTTCCTCCGGTAAACGGGAGTTGCATATTTCTCATAGTTACAGGAACATGTATAAGTCATGAAGAAAGCAATAGCAATATACTAAACGATCAAGTGCTAGGCTAACGGAATGGGTCATGTCAATCACATCATTCTCCTAATGATGTGATCCCGTTAATCAAATGACAACTCTTTTGTCCATGGCTAGGAAACTTAACCATCTTTGATTCAACGAGCTAGTCAAGTAGAGGCATACTAGTGACACTATGTTTGTCTATGTATTCACACATGTATCATGTTTCCGGTTAATACAATTCTAGCATGAATAATAAACATTTATCATGAAATAAGGAAATAAATAATAACTTTTTTATTGCCTCTAGGGCATATTTCCTTCAAAATTGTCCATGCAGAACCAAAGTACATGTTGTCTCCGGTGTCAAGTTCGAGGAACTTCGCCGAAGAACATCTGTGATGCAAAGATGATTGAGATATACCTATTCGAGGCCACGTAGGCGATAAGTTTGATGTGAAGGACTCAACCCCTTGAAAATTATTGCTGGCGTGAAGCAATTGGTTTGGTGTTCATCCAAAGAAAATTGACTGCGGCTAAGAAGGTCGAAGGCGAAGTGAAGACGTAGCATTCATTTTGTTGTTATTCTTTCCTTATCTGGGTCATAGGACCTTTGTACTATTAAGAGGGGTATAGGTTGTTAAAGCTTAGATCTATTGTGATACTCGGCCAAAACCTATGAAAGAGTGAGAGAAATCTCTTTATGCATTGAATGATTCCCTGCCAACATAAGACGTTGTTCTTCAGTGCTGCAGGAGATATCTTTCGGACTGAAGAGTTAACATTTCTTGCTCCGCAAGGAATGTTATCGTTGTACTCAAAATTCCGGCCATTCAATACGTGTCATTCGGTCGTTGGCTGATCCACATGTCCAATTTGGTCATTTCCCTTCAGGGAAGGCTGCGGCTATAAATAGCCACCCCACTCCAACATTGTCCGTTGGCTGGTCCGCTTAAGATTTCTGAGAAGATTGGTTGAGCATACCCTCTCTGAGAGATTAGAGTTCAAAATCCACCGAGAGAAAACCAGTAGCCAAAACTTAGACAGTAATTGAGCATCATAGTTGTTCCGAGTTAGAGTTGCTGTCCCTATTACTCTTGAGAGTTGCGCACTCTCTAGACCGATAGGTGTTAGCTTGAGTGGCAAAGAGTGTTTGTCCTCCCCAAGCAAAGTCTTTAGCAACCAAGAGTCATTGTGGTTTGCGAAGAAGTCTTGTTTAGTCACAAGTCCCTCCAACCAGACGTAGTCCTTCGGCACAAGGGAAAATTGGTCTGCCAAATCCTTTTGGCGCCATCGAGCACCACTGGCTCACTTTACTATTTTGCAATACATTCTGCAGCTACTTATTGTGCTCTGTACCGATAGGACCTCTTAATTACTTATCTTTTGCACTTGATCTTTTCATCATATCTTGCTTAGTTTATCTATCATTTGGTATCACTGTGGATTTTGTTTCGGAAGCATTTGCTTCGCAGTTCATCTCTTGTTTTCGTTCATGCTACTGCAACTGTTTGTGTATTGCTTTACCATCGTGATAGTTAAGCTAGTTCTCTACTATGCTATACTCTCGGTCCTAACAGCGACCGACAGGTAATAAGAAGGGCACTGCTAGCCAGCCGATTCAGAATAATAAACAAGTTCGTCGTGTTGCATGGCGGAATTACCATTCCCTGGGTGAACTCCTCCTTCTAAAGGAGCTTAGCGATCTTCCACAAACAAAAATGAGGCTTCTACATGACACAATTCTCTGTAGGGAGGAGTACGCATTTTATCATGGAGGTGGATTTTGCCTCGTTTCTCAGTGATAGTGCCACCAAATATTTATTTGTGCGACATTTTCCCTACAGACAAGTTCTATGTGCCATTCGAAGACATCTTCAATCTGTTCCACCTATATAAGCTTGGTTCTTCCTTAGTACGCCTATGGGCAATCAATAGTGCCTACAATGCCAAATGTGAGCTCAACAAGGATGTCGCGGTAGCGGACACCTACCTCATGCACGAGACCAACTTCAATCTCCATGATCGCCGTCAAGCTATGAAGAAGTATCTGGCAGACTTCATGCTTGCCAACATGGACAAAGATTGCCTTCTCATTCCCTACTATCTGAAGTAAGTCCTTCAGTAGATAGTATATTTTAGTATAATCTCGCTCTACTTCAACGTAAAAATGTTATTACTCGAGGATAATTGGTCTTCTTAACTTTTTACGTAGAGAACATTGCGTCCCCATCTTTATTACCCCGAAGATTGCCGAAACTTATTTTTTGGATTCGACGAGGAAAGTGAAGAAAGACTACAGAGGCATCAAAAAGGTTTTGGATGAAGCACTCATCGAGCGGGAAAGAGTGATCGAAGATGGATATCATAAGTTTGACAAATTTAAAGCGGTGCGCTTCGGCCACAAAACTGACTTTTGTTGCATGCAGCAGACGGAAAACACTGATTCAGACGGCTACTACGTCGTCCACCACATGGATGAGTACATATGGGAGGGAGAACACCTTAAAAAGAACTCCGACATCATCCCATGGGGGAAGAAAATGGAGGAAATTAGCCCGGCAAATAGCAGAGATGAGTTCAGATGCATCCACCAGAAGTTTGCTACCATCTTCAACAAGGATGTCATCGACCATGCCGGGGTTTTCAACGGCGGCGCACCTACCGACCTGGAGGAGATAAAAGCTCGCCTTCAGAAGCAGGGTCACGATGCTGACGGTCCGGTGTTTCTTGCGGATCTGTCGAAGAAATACGTAAATGACCTTATGCCGATCATATATATTAATGTAATAGGATAGTGACAGCCAGCTATGTTGTTGTGGTTCTGTACACTTTGATCAGCTACATGTCGTTCTGTCTTATTGTGTACTCCCTCCATAAACTAATATAAGAACGTTTAGAATACTAAAGTAGTGATCTAAACGCAATTATATTAGTTTACAGAGGGAGTACTTCAAAACTTTGCCTAGCTATCTTAATTAATTAAGTGCTATACATAATTATGGTGAATGTATTTTAATTAGCATTACATGTTTCCTTATTCTGGCATGCAAACATCGCTCTAAATATATTTGATAGTAAAAAACATTGCCACGGCACCATTTTTCCGCTGTCGTGCGAGCGTTTTCCGGTGCTTTCAAACTAAGTAATGGTGTGCAGAGGAAATACGAACGCCTCCAATGTTTCTCCATATTTTTGACGTAGGGAAAATTATGAACACCATATGTACATATGATAATGTTGTCGTGCAACTTTATCCAACACCATCAGTATCAAAAATATGTTGACGTGGGCTCCGACGCCACCACTATATTTTAACAATGGCGTCATATTAATGGCGCCTTGATATGAAGGAACGGGGTACACCACACCACCAAGACCCATCGGTCCACCTAGGGTGGGCGGCGCTGGCGAGAGCGGTAGATCGTGTCTAGAGGGGGGAGGGGGTGCTTGCGGTGTTTGTGGCTCTTCTATTTATTTTATAGGAAGATAAGTGACTACAATTCCAGCATACTTATGGTCCTTCTCTAAAACCAATGGTGATATGCAAGTAAACTACACAGGGCTTCCTATCAATTCGGCAAGGTGGAAGATAGAACATTTCAAAAGTGACAGAATTAGTAGTTGATGGAAAATTTCTTGTGTTAGAGTGTCGTTATGTGGGAATCTACCTTAATCCGATTGCGGCGCTTTTCTATCGTGCAGCAACGTATGTGATACCTGTTCCACCATGTATACCTTAGAAATCATTCATATACAATACGGAGTACACATATTTGATTATTTTTTCACACGAGAATCTAGCTCGGCTCTAGGGACAAGAAGAAAGCTTCATTGTTAATTATTACAAGCGTACAAATTTCAAGCATCTTGCCGCAGCCTCTCATGGTATACTCAGATGCTGTCAGTTGTTTAAGGGCAAACTCTGTCAGTGAACATGCAAGTGCAATCTATTATTATACATACTGTCGCTGGAGCACTACCTTAGATAAAGATCGAGTTGGTTGGATGTATTCGGGTGGTACAAAGAAGTACGGCAACTGATCTAATCAAGATGTTTCTTGAACATGTGCACAACTATAGTTTTTTGAGCTGCCAGTACACAACCTTCTTAACGTTGTGCTGTCGTAGCTGTCGCGAATTTTAAATCCCCTGCGGAAGATTTTCAAAGTGATGGATGTGCTCACATGAGCATCTGCTCATCAACCAACATGATTAAATCTGTGGATGAGGACGTCCAGGGGCTAGGCAGAAGAGCTTAATCGATTCTGGCCGGCCGGTTGTGATGGAATCATACAGTGGCTCTTCCAAACATCGAAAGGGAAAAACGATGGACGGCATCGATCGGTGGTCACTGGCTTTTAAATTGTTGAGTCTTGATGACTGCATAAACAAAGTTTTCAGCAAAAATTTAAGCCCAACATGCAGGTCACTCCCGCCTTTCAGTTGACCCTGCTGGATTGTTTTTAGGGTGCCCGAGGTGAGGCGAAAGCTTCGTTAATTTGCGTTTTTGTTTGACTTGCACGCCCTTTTCTTCTTGCGCGGCCTGATCGATGGTGACGTGTTTTATCTAAGAAATCGATGGTGATGTGAACATACATTATCAAGTGGTGTACACTGCACACTAATCTAGTCAAGATCTAGTTGTTTTACGGGGAGGAGGGTTAGGTTAAGAGTATGTGTAACGTTACTGTCCGTTGAATTGTTTAGGAGTGGATCGGCGTGATACCTGTCAGCGTACAGTACAACAAGAAGTACGGGCACTTATCTAGTCAAGTTGCCATTTTTTATGTACCTGTCTGAAAGGTACTCAACGTAGTTTATGAATACTGCTATCAGCGAAAGATGCCTGGATTCTGCAGGATTTTGTAATCCGTTTAATATTGCAATACTTAGTTACACAAGTTGGATGTAAAAATGTTGGCAGCGGTGTAAAAATTTGTTGAAACACTATTAAAATAGGGGAGAGCTCAAACACCACCAGCTCTATCTTGTGTGTGCAATGTCTGCAAATATCTTGGATTCCTCATACAGAATTATTGTCACCATACCCCGCAAAAAAAAAATATTGTCACCAAAGTTGTCATGATAAATATTCCACCATATGTCATAATTTTCTGATTTGTAGTATTCTCTGTCCCGTGCTAGGAAGCATTACTCCTCTTTTCATTCCAAATTCTTCAATAAGACCAATAGGATTCACTGGTCTGTGCATTTCTCTTATTACTTTTTTGTATTCCCCTATTCCTCGGATACAATTCGATCCTTCTACGGCCAAATCCCAATTAGTGGAAAGCCTTAGATGGCTTCCTTATGCAAACACCATTTGTATATGGGTATAGACGGTCTTTCATTATTCAACTGTATGGAATGGGAAAATACATACGAGCTCGGGGGTGCTCCAGCCCCCATACGAATATTAATTTCAAAAAAAATACCAGAAAAAAAGGGGGAAACCTGGGAATATCAAACTTGAGTGTCAAATCTACTCCCATGCAAAGTTTCATGAAAAAAATACCAGGAAAAATATATGTGGCGAAGAAAATGTTGGAAACAAATGGGCTTGGCCCATTAGCAATTTCTGAAATCTCAAATAAGCCCTTGAGAAAAATAGCAAGTGATGGTGATAAAGTTTAGTCTCATACCACTAGTTGAGGAAGTGTTGAATCTCTTTATATAGCGGGTTCTCTACTCCACGCTTAGTGAGGTGTGAAGGAGAGAAATAGAAGACCACACGCGCGCTCGCTTGCCTCGCCTGGCCTGGCCTGGTCTGGCTCGAGCACGGGCTCGGGCCAGGGCGACGTGCGTGCGACATGCGCGGTAGTGGTCCGCCAAAACCCGGTGTGTTGCCTTGCAAGGGCGCTGCTTCCTTTTGTCGTTTTATTTTTTTTATGTCTTGGCAAACAAGTTAATTATTTCCAAGTCGGTTGAGGTTGTCATCGCGACACGATACCGCCTCTGATCATATATATATATATATATATATATATATATATATATATATATATATATATATATATATATATATATACACGCACACCCAAAACACCTAGGGTTCTACCTCATCTCCCAACTTGCGCCGCCATCATAGTCTACTCTGTCCCGAACACCGGCGTGCATCAGCGTGCGGGAGAGCAGGTCTCTGGGACCGTTCATCCTTGGGATCCTACACCGGAAGGCGATGAATTAGGTTTTTGGGAAGCACTCTGCGCGACTACTTAAATTTGTCATCACGGGTCATCTTCCATCCAAGTCGGACAGCACTACTCATCATCGTCTTCATCGCCGTCAGCAATAGATTGTCGTCAACATCGTCATCACCAACATCACTCCCGCAACAGTTAACGGACAGTATATCCATCACGATCTATCCATAGTTGTTGTTTCATGTGCGATGTTGATGTACATGCTTTCCTATTCATCTGGTTTGCTAGATTGTTGCATGTTGTCTCTGTTCTAGTCATGAATAATTTACTGGAATTAATTATGAACTTGCCTAATATTCCAACAATCCAAAAACCTAATTGTAAGCAATTTCGTGAGTTAACTATGGCTGGATTCACTGATGCACTGAGGCCGGATAGGTTTACCCGTGTGCACTTTAAGAGATGGCAAGTGAAGTCCACGCTCTGTCTTACTGCTCTGAAAGTTTTCCACATTAGTGTTGGCATGCCAGCGAGAATTTCTGAGGAAGATCAGAGAAAGTTCCAGGAAGCCAATAGTATCTTTGTGGGATGCATTCTGAGTGTTCTTGCTGACCATCTGTGTGACGTGTACATGCACATACAAGATGGAAAGACAATGTGGGATGCACTGAATGCAATTCGGTGCAACAGATGTAGGCAGTGAACGTAGATCATGGAGAGTTTCCACGACTACAAGATGGTGAATAATCGTTCTGTGGTTGAACAAGCTCATGAGATAGAGTACATTGTGAAGGAATTAAAACTCCTTAAGTCTATTCTTCCCGATAAATTCATGGTCGGGTGCATGATTGCAAAGTTACCTCCTTCATGGTGGAATTTCTCCACAACTCTGAAACATAAGAGACAGGAGATATCAATTAAAAATCCGATTGCATCCGCTGATGTTGAAGAGAAAGCTCGGGCTAATAAAGACACTACTAAGAAAGGAGGTGTGCTTCACCCTACCTCCAATATGGTGCAGAGGTACCCAGAGAACAAGAACAAATGGAAGAACAAGCATGTTTTCAACAAGCCTGTCAAGACTACTACCTTCAAGTAGAAGAGTTTAACAAGGTTGAGCTAGAGTGCTATGCATGTGGGATGCCCAGACATTTTTCCAAGGAATGCCCGGACGTGAAGACAACAGAGGGAAAACGAAATCCAAGACTGTCAACGTGGTGACCGCTAGTAATACCGATGGGTATGGTAATTTTGCTATTGTTATTTCATTATTTCAATCATCTTCTTGGTGGATTGATTCAGGTGCTAACGTTCACATGTGTGCCGACATCTCTTTATTCACTTCTTATCAGGTCGCACAAGGTTCTTATGTCCTAATGGTGAATGGGTCACATGCTTCTGTTCGTGGCATTAGCGCGGTGGGCCTAAAGTTCACTTCGGGAAGATCATGCAGCTAAGGAACATGCAATGTGCCTTGATTATGAATAAGAATCTAGTTAGCGGCTC
This sequence comes from Triticum dicoccoides, assembly GCF_002162155.2. Taxonomy (NCBI): domain Eukaryota; kingdom Viridiplantae; phylum Streptophyta; class Magnoliopsida; order Poales; family Poaceae; genus Triticum; species Triticum dicoccoides. Next base: position 460,861,952 of record NC_041393.1, read on the forward strand.
CCTTCTATGTCAATATGGGTTTAAGGTTGTTTTAGAGTCGAATAAATTAATCATATGGAGATATGGACAGTTTATAGGCAAAGGCTATGAGTGCGGAGGCTTGTTCCGCTTTTTCCTTTTAGATTTTTGCAATAAGTCAGTAAACCAAATTTGTGATAGTGTTAATGATAATGCAAGTGTTTAGCGCTCTCATTTATGTCGCATTAATTTTGGTTTAATGTCCCGGCTATCCAATATGAGTTTAATTCTGAATTTCACTATTGCCAAAGGTTCTAAATGTCATAGTTGTGTCCAATCGAAGCAACCTCGAAAGCTTCACACGGCTACGAAGGAGAGAAACTTGGCACCTCTAGCACTCATACATTCTGATCTATGAGATGAATGGTGTGTTGACAAAAGATGGAAAGAGATATTTTATGACTTTGATTGATGATGCAACTAAACTTTGCTATGTTTATTTGTTACAAGTTAAAGATGAAGCTTTAGACTACTTTAAAATCTATAAAGCTAAAGTTGAAAATCAAATAGAGAGAAAGATCAAGCATCTTAGATCGGATCGTTGTGGAGAGTATTTTCCCAAAGTATTTTTGATAAATTGTGTGAGGAACACAGTATTATTCATGAGAGGACGCCTCCCTATTCGCCCCAAGCAAATGGGGTTGCCAAGAGGAAAAACTACATGCTGATTGACTTGGTGAATGCCATGTTAGACATTGGTGATTTATCTAAGGCATGGGGGGAGGTTTATTTGACTTTGTGTCATGTCCTGAATAGATTTCCTAACAAGAATAATGAGAAAACCCCTTATGAGGAGTGGGTCGAGAGAAAACCATCACTTTCATACTTGCGCACTTGGGGATGCTTGGCAAAGGCCAATATTTCTATCCCTAAGAAACGCAAACACGGACCAAAGACAGTGCATTATGTCTTTCCAGGTTATGCTTGGCTGAGCATTACGTATAGATTTTAGTGGTTAAATCTGAGGTACCTGATATGCATGTTGATACTATAATGGATTCTCGTGATGCAACATTTTTTGAGAATATATTTCCTATGAAAGATATGCATAGCACTACTAGATTTTCTTCTGAGATAAGTCCTGAATCTAGCACATCTGATAAGTATTTCAGACATTTACCAGAAGTCCTTGAGAAGGATAACAATGAAGCTCCTGTGAGAAGCAAGAGACAAAAGGTTGCAAAATCCCGTGGTTGGGGCAATAATGTTATATTATATTTGTATGTGGATGACAAACTAACATTTGGTACAAACATTGATGGAATCAACGAGGTCAAGTCTTTTCTATAAAAGAGCTTTGACATGAAATATCCCGGATAAGTTGATGTGATTTTAAACATCAAACTTATTAAGGATGAGAGTGAGATTACTCTAACGCGATCTCACTATGTTGGTCTTGAGCCGGTTCAACTTTATGGATAGCAAGCCTTCTCCAACACCTTATGATCCCAGTGTGACACTCAGAAATAACAAGAAAGAAACAAGAGATCAATTAAGATACTCTCAAATTTTCGGTTCATTCATGTACATAGCTACCACAACAAGGCCAGATATCTCTTTTGCTATGAGTAAATTAGTATCCAAGGATGAAGCTAATCTGACAGTAGAGAGAGTTAGCAAATCCGAGCATTATTGGCCATGGGTTGTCTCCTTGACTACACCGGATTCTGCCACATGCTTTATCGAGAAGATTCATGGCTAAGCTCAAGCACAATGCACTGTATGTAAAACTTAGAGAAGTGAGAGTATATGAAATACTAAACTTTAGTTGTTAAGCTTATTAATTTCTGCTGATATTTAGTATATAGGTACAAGGGATGTGTGCAACATGGCATCTTTACGGGAACCGTCACGAGCAGAGAGTCGCGTAGGTTGGGATATGGAGGAAGAAAGGGGGTCGTATGACGGTTAGCATCAACATAGATTCCCTTGAATTAACTCATGGTTAATTAAATCATAACACTACAACTTTAGAAACCTAAAACCTTACGGTCCATCTCTCCTTTATTTTAAAATATTCTGTGCTTCAATCTGCCAAAGCATTCCCTTTTTTTACTTTATGGTGTAGAATGCACAATTTAACACACACACAGACCTTGAGACATAAGCACTTCTCATTTGTTTTAGATTTTTTCATATTCTATTCTCTCAAGTTTTTTCTCTTAAAGTATTGTCATTCGCTTTTACTTTATTTAGTTTCTGTCCAATGTTGTGATAGTACTTCCATAACACAATTTAGTATATGGCAGCTGATATGATGCATGGAAAAGGGAGCCCTCCTATTACTACATTCGGTGAAATTCCTACAGATCTATCGGCAGTCTATTGATGTTGCTTGCAGGTTCTCAATGAAGGAGATGGCGAAATGGAAAATGCTACTTTTACTGAAAGCAGAAAAGCCTAAAACGGTGAACACTGCTGCTTTCCTAGCCTGCACCCCTCCTTCGAGGACCAGGTTGCTCTTTTCGGTGGATTGTGCGTTCTCAGAGCTTGATGGCACGATCGCAGCTGGCATGATACTTCCACGTCATGACGGGACAATCATATTTGCTGCATACAGATACCTATTCAACTGCAACGATGCGTTGGCGGCGGAGATTAGGTAAACATGTAAATATGATCGAATATTCACCCGAGTGCTCCAAAATTACATCTTTAGAGCAACTCCAATGGGGCGACCCATTTCGTCCGCGGCCGTCCGTTTGGGTCGGCGCGGACAGAAAAGGCGGCCCAACGCGTCGACCCAAACGGACGCGCGTCCGTTTTTCGTCCGCGGGCGACCCATTCCCGGCCCATTTTTGAGCCTGATTTGCGTCGGCGCGGACACGCGACGGACGCGCGCGCGGTCACCTACTCCTGTCCCCGGGCCCGCTGGTTGTGGCACATTGTGTTGGAAATATGCCCTAGAGGCAATAATAAAACGGTTATTATTATATTTCCTTGTTTATGATAATTGTTTATTATCCATGCTAGAATTGTATTGATAGGAAACTCAGATACATATGTGGATACATAGACAACACCATGTCCCTAATAAGCCTTTAATTGACTAGCTCGTTGATCAATAGATGGTTACGGTTTTCTGACCATGGACATTGGATGCCGTTGATAACGGGATCACATCATTAGGAGAATGATGTGATGGACAAGACCCAATCCTAAGCCTAGCACAAGATCGTGTAGTTCGTATGCTAAAGCTTTTCTAAATGTCAAGTATATTTTCCTTAGACCATGAGATTGTGCAACTCCAGGACACCATAGGAATGCTTTGGGTGTGCCAAACGTCAAAACGTAACTTGGTGGCTATAAAGGTGCACTACGGGTATCTCCGAAAGTGTCTGTTGGGTTGGCACGAATCGAGACTGGGATTTGTCACTCCGTGTGACAGAGAGGTATCTGTGGGCCCACTCGGTAGGACATCATCATAATATGCACAATGTGATCAAGGAGTTGATCGCGGGATGATGTGTTATGGAACGAGTAAAGAGACTTGCCGGTAACGAGATTGAACAAGGTATCGGCATACCAACGATCGAATCTCGGGCAAGTACTATACGGGTAGACAAAGGGAATTGTATACGGGATTGATTGAATCCTTGACATCGTGGTTCATCCGATGAGATCATCGTGGAACATGTGGGAGCCAACATGGGTATCCAGATCCCGCTGTTGGTTATTGGCCGGAGAGTTGTCTCGGTCATGTCTGCATGGTTCCCGAACCCGTAGGGTCTACACACTTAAAGTTCGATGACGCTAGGGTTATAGGGAAGGTATGTACGCGGTTACCGAATGTTTTTCAGAGTCCCGGATGAGATCTCGGACGTCACGAGGAGTCCCGGAATGGTCCGGAGGTGAAGATTTATATATTGGACGAAGGTTTTTGGAGTCCGGAAGTGTTCCGGAGGTACCGGGTGATGACCAGCATGACCGGAAGGTGTTTCGGGAGCTCCGGAAAGTGTTGGGGGGGCTTCATGGGCCAAGGGGAGGGGGCAAGGGGAAGGTGTTTCGGGAGCCCCGGAAAGTGTCTGTGGATGTTGCGAACATCTGACATACACGTTTTGATGACTACATGATAGTTCAGTAATGTTAAATGGTTTAGAATTGTGGCGCCGAAGACGTTTTTGAAACGTCGCAGAACATACGGGATGTTCCAAGGGCTGAAATTGGGATTTCAGGCTAGTGCCCATGTCAAGAGGTATAAGACCTCCGACGAGTTTCTTAGCCTACAAACTAAGGGAGAAAAGCTCAATCGTTGAGCTTGTGCTCAGATTGTCCGAGTACAACAATCACTTGAATCGAGTGGGAGTTAATCTTCCAGATGAGATAGTGATGTTTCTCCAAAGTCATTGCCACCAAGCTGCTAGAGCTTCGTGATGAACTATAACATATCAGGGATAGATATGATGATCCTTGAAATATTCGCGATGTTTGACGCCGCGAAAGTAGAAATCAAGAAGGAGCATCAATTGTTGATGGTTAGTGAAACCACTAGTTTCAAGAAGGGCAAGGGCAAGAAGGAATACTTCATGAAACGGCAAATCAGTTGCTGCTCCAGTGAAGAAACCCAGGGTTGAACCCAAACCCGAGACTAAGTGCTTCTGTAATGAGGGAACGGTCACTGAAGCATAACTACCCTAGATACTTGGTAGATGAGAAGGCTGGCAGGGTTGACAGAAGTATATTGGATATACATTATAATAAATGTGTACTTTACTTGTACTCCTCTAGCACCAGGGTATTAGATACCGGTTCGGTTGCTAAGTGTTGGTAACTCGAAATAAAAGCTGCGGAATAAACAGAGACTAGCTAAAGGTGAGATGACGATATGTGTTGGAAGTGTTTCCAAGCTTGATGTGATCAAGCATCGCATACTCCCTCTACCATCGAGATTGGTGTTAAACCTAAATAATTGTTATTTAGTGTTTGTGTTGAGCATAGACATGATTGGATTATGTCTATCGCAATACGGTTATTCATTTAAGGAGAATAATGGTTACTCTATTTATTTGAATAATACCTTCAATGGTCTTGCACCCAAAATGAATGGTTTATTGAATCTCGATCGTAGTGGTACACATGTTCATGCCAAAAGATATAAGATAGTAATGATAGTACCACCTACTTGTGGCACTGCCATTTGAGTCATATTGGTATAAAACGCATGAAGAAGCTCCATGTTGATGGATCTTTGGACTCACTCGTTTTTTGAAAAGTTTGAGACATGCGAACCATGTCTATTGATATGTGCGCATGAAGAAACTCCATGCAGATGGATCATTTGGACTCACTTGATTCTAAATCACTTGAGACATGCAAATCATACCACATGGGCAAGATGACTGAAAAGCCTCGTTTCAGTAAGATGGAACAAGAAAGCAACTTGTTGGAAGTAATGCATTTTGATGTGTGCTGTCCAATGAGTGCCGAGGCACGCAGTGGATGTCGTTATGTTCTTACTTCACAGATGATTTGAGTAGATGCTGAGTATATTTACTTGATGAAACACAAGTCTGAATTATTGAAAGGTTCAAGTAATTTTAGAGTGAAGTTGAAGATCTTCGTGACAAGAAGATAAAATGTCTATGATATGATCATAGAGATGAATATCTGAGTTGCGAGTTTGGTACACAATTAAGACATTGTGGAAATTGTTTCACAACTAAAACCGCCTGGAACACCATAGTGTGATGGTGTGTTCGAACATCATAGATGCACCCTATTGGATATGGGGCATACCATGATGTCTCTTATCGAATTACCACTATCATTTATGGGTTAGGCATTACAGACAACCACATTCACTTTAAATAGGGCACCATGTAATTCCTTTGAGATGACACCATGTGAACTATGGTTTAGAGAAACCTAAGCTGTCATTTCTTAAAAGTTTGGGGCTGCGATGCTTATGTGAAAAAGTTTCATGCTGATAAGCTCGATCCCCAAGTGGATAAATGCATCTTCATAGGACACCCAAAACAGTTGGGTATACCTCCTATTTCAGATCCGGAAGCAAAAGTGATTGTTTCTAGAAATGGGTCCTTTCTCGAGGAAAAGTTTCTCTCGAAAGAATTGAGTGGGAGGATGGTGGAGACTTGATGAGGTTATTGAACCGTCACTTCAACTAGTGTGTAGCAGGGCACATGAAGTTGTTCCTGTGGCGCCTACACCAGTTGAAGTGGAAGCTGATGATATTGATCATGAAACTTCGGATCAAGTCACTACCAAAACTCATAGGTTGACAAGGATACATACTACTTCAGAGTGGTACGTAATCCTGTCTTGGAGGTCATGTTGCTAGACAACAATGAACCTATGAGCTATGAAGAAGCGATAGTGGACCCGGATTCCGACGAATGGCTCGAGGCCATAAAATCCGAGAGAGGATCCATGTATGAAAACAAAGTATAGACTTTGGAAGAACTACTTGATGGTCGTAAGGCTGTTGGGTACAGATGGATTTTAAAAGAAAGACGGACAATGATGGTAAGTGTCACCATTAAGAAAGCTCGACTTGTCGTTAAGATGTTTTCCGACAAGTTCAAGGAGTTGACTGCAATGAGACTTTCTCATTCGTAGCGATGGTAAGAGTCTGTTGGAATTATATTAGCAATTACTGCATGATTTATGAAATCTTGCAGATAGGATGTCAAAACATTGTTTCCTCAAAGATATTCTTGAGGAAAGGTTGTATGTGATACAACCAGAAGGTTTTGTCAATCCTGAAAGATGCTAACAAGTGTGCAAAGCTCCAGCAATCCTTCTAGGGACTGGAGTAAGCATCTCGGAGTTGGAATATACGCTTTGATGAGATAATCAAATATTTTGGGTTTATACAAAGTTTATGAGAAACTTGTATTTCCAAAGAAGTGAGTGGGAGCACTATAGCATTTCTGATGAGTATATGTTGTTGACATATTGTTGATCGAAAATGATGTAGAATTTCTGAAAAGCATATAGGGTTATTTGAAAAGTGTTTTTTAATGGAAAACCTGGATTAAGCTACTTGAACATTGAGCATCAAGATCTATAAGGATAGATCAAAACACTTAATAGTACTTTCAAATGAATACATACCGTGACAAGATTTTGAAGGAGTTCAAAATAGATCAGCAAAGAAGGAGTTCTTGGCTGTGTTATATGGTGTGAGTATTGAGTAAGACTCAAGACATGACCACGGTAGAAGAGAAAGAAAGGACGAAGGTCGTCCCCTATGCTTCAGACGTAGGCTCTATAGTATGATATGTTGTGTACCGCATCGGAAGTGTGCCTTGCCATGAGTCAGTCAAGGGGTACAAGAGTGATCCAGGAATGGATCACAGGACAGCGGTCAAACTTATCCTTAGTAACTAGTGGACTAAGGAATTTTCTCGATTATGGAGGTGGTAAAAGAGTTCGTCGTAAAGGGTTACGCCGATGCAAACTTTGACACTAATCCGGATTATTCTGAGTAGTAAACCGGATTCGTATAGTAGAACAGTTATTTGGAATAGCTCCAAATAGAGCGTGGTAGTTGCATCTAGGAGATGACATAAGGATTTGCAAAGCACACATGGATCTGAAAAGTTCAGATCCGTTGACTAATAACCTCTCTCACAAGCGAAATATGATCAAACCCCATGGGCGTTGATTCATTACAATCACATAGTGATGTGAACTAGCTTATTGACTCTAGTGCAAGTGGGAGACTGTTGGAAATATGCCCTAGAGGCAATAATAAAATGGTTATTATTATATTTCCTTGTTTATGATAATTGTTTATTATCCATGCTAGAATTGTATTGATAGGAAACTCAGATACATATGTGGATACATAGACAACACCATGTCCCTAGTAAGCCTCTAGTTGACTACCTCATTGATCAATAGATGGTTACGGTTTCCTGACCATGGACATTGGATGCCGTTGATAACGGGATCACATCATTAGGAGAATGATGTGATGGACAAGACCCAACCCTAAGCCTAGCACAAGATCGTGTAATTTGTATGCTAAATCTTTTCTAAATGTCAAGTATCTTTTCCTTAGACCATGAGATTGTGCAACTCTCGGACACTGTAGGAATGCTTTGGGTGTGCCAAACGTCACAACGTAACTGGGTGGCTATAAAGGTGCACTACAGGTATCTCCGAAAGTGTTTGTCGGGTTGGCATGAATCGAGACTGGGATTTGTCACTTCGTGTGACGGAGAGGTATCTGTGAGCCCACTCGTAGGACATCATCATAATGTGCACAATGTGATCAAGGAGTTGATCGCGGGATGATGTGTTATGGAACGAGTAAAGAGACTTGCCGGTAACGAGATTGAACAAGGTATCGGCATACCGACGATCGAATCTCGAGCAAGTACTATACCGGTAGACAAAGGGAATTGTATACGGGATTGATTGAATCCTTGACATCGTGGTTCATCCGATGAGATCATTGTGGAACATGTGGGAGCCAATATGTGTATCCAGATCCCGTTGTTGGTTATTGGCCGGAGAGTTGTCTCGGTCATGTCTGCATGGTTCCCGAACCCGTAGGGTCTATACACTTAAGGTTCGATGACGCTAGGGTTATAGGGAAGGTATGTACGCGGTTACCGAATATTGTTCGGAGTCCCGTATGAGATCCCGGACGTCACGAGGAGTCCCGGAATGGTCCAGATGTGAAGATTGATATATTGGACGAAGGTTTTTGCAGTCCGGAAGTGTTCCGGAGGTACCGGGTGATGACCAGCATGGCCGGAAGGTGTTTCGGGAGCCCTAGCAAGTGTTGGGGGGGCTTCATGGGCCAAGGGGAGGGGCAAACCAGACCACTAAGGGGCTGTGCGCCCCCCCCCCCTCACCTATTCCCACGTGACCAGGGGGTTTGGGGCGCCCCATCTAGGGTTCCCACCTCGTGGCTTGGGGGCCAAGTCACCCAAAGGGGAGATCCCATCTGCCCTGGCCGCCGCCCCCCTAGGGGAAACCCTAGGGCGCCTCCCCCTCTCCCTTCCCCCTATATATAGTGAAGGTTTTGGGGATGCCCAACACATGAGTCTCTCTCTCCCAAGGTGTAGCCCTACCTCTCTCCCTCCTCGTCTCTCGTAGTGCTTGGTGAAGCCCTGCTGGAGTACCGCGCTCCTCCACCACCACCACGCCATTGTTCTGCTGCTGTACGGAGTCTTCCCCAACCTCTCCCTCTCTCCTTGCTGGATCAAGGCATGGGATACGTCACCGGGCTGCACGTGTGTTGAACGCGGAGGCGCCGTTGTTCGGCGCTTAGATCGGAATCGACCGTGATCTGAATCGCCACGAGTACGACTACCTCATCCGCGTTCTTGCAATGCTTCCGCTTAGCGATCTTCAAGGGTATGAAGATGAACTCCCTCTCTCTCTCGTTGCTAGTCTCTCCATAGATTGATCTTGGTGATGCGTAGAAAATTTTGAATTTCTGCTACGTTCCCCAACACATTGGCCTCCCTCCCCCGGCCAACAAGCAACCCTCGCCCCCCGCCTCCTCCATCACCGAGGCCGCCGCCCCATTTCGCGGCGACTCTTCCAGCTGCCGCCGCCTCCACATCCGCCCAGCAACGCCGCCCCTGTCCCCAGTCGCCGGCCGCCGCCGGGGAGCAAACTAGTTCCCGCCGTCGCTTCCCCCACCGCACAGCCGCCCGCGACCAAGAAGACGCCTCGCCACCCACGCCACATACGACCGGCACGCTCGTCGGACGCCGTCACACTCGTCGGACGCCGGCCGTGCAGCTAGCTGGTCTGTGGGCGCCGCGCCTCCCCTCGTCGGCCATCTCCTTCTTCGACGCCCGCAACATGTTTGACAGTTTGCCAAGGTACGAAAATAGACTCCGCCGACGAGTTCTTTTTCCACAATTTCATTTGCGACTCCGACGATTCGTCGTCCGATGACGAGGAGGAGATATTGGCTGCCGTGTTGGTCCATCACCACCTCAACAACCAGCGGCCATTGTTCCGTGGCTCCATTCCGGGCCACCTTCCGGCGTTGAATCGTAACCGAGAGAGCGGACATTTTCTTCTCTGGAAGGACTACTTTGATACAACAAACCCGTTGTTTAAACATCACAAATTCCGCCGTCGGTTCCGTATGAGTAGGCATGTTTTCAACCGTATTAGAAAGGGAGTGGTCGGCTATGATGACTACTTCGAGTGCAAAGAGGATGCTGTCGGCAAGATTGGTTTCTCCTCTTATCAGAAATGCAGTGCCGCCATCTGAATGCTTGCATACGAAGTGCCCGGTGATCTCATTGACGAGTACGTCCGTATGAGCAAGTCTACATGCCTAGAGTCCCTGTATAAGTTCTGCAAGGCTGTGATTGCTGTGTTTGGCCCTGAGTACTTGAGAAGCCGACAACTGCAGATACAGCCCGTTTGTTGGCGATGAATGCTAGCAGGGGCTTCCCGGGGATGCTTGGCAGCATAGACTGCATGCATTGGGAGTGGAAGAACTGCCCTTCTGCTTGACAAGGGCAGTATAAGGGACATGTCAGGGCTTGCACTGTCATACTAGAGGCCGTGGAGTCTCAAGATCTCTGGATCTGGCACTCTTTCTTTGGCATGGCCGGATCACACAATGATATCAACGTGCTTCAGCGCTTGCTGGTGTTTGCTAGGCTTGCCGAAGGCAACAGCCAACCGGTGAACTTTACTGTCAACGGTCACAACTACGACAAAGGGTACTATTTGGGTGACGGTATCTATCGTCGGTGGATCACTATTGTAAAGACAATATCCGACCCTGTTGGAGAGAAAAGGAAAAGATTTGCCCAAGAGCAAGAGAGTGCTAGAAAGGATGTCGAGCGTGCCTTTGGTGTTTTGCAATCTCGATGGGGCATCGTTCGGTATCCTGCTAATACTTGGAGCACGCAGAAACTATGGGAGATGATGACTGCTTGTGTGATCATGCACAATATGATCGTAGAAGATGAGCGTCCGGAACGTCTGTACGATCAAGGCTTTCAGTTTCAGGGTGAGAATGTTGTGCCTGAGCATGGAGTAGCGGCAACATTTGAGCAGTTCACTCAGTTTCGTGAAAACATGCGTGATTGGGAAGCTCACGTGCAACTGCAAAATGATTTGGTTGACCATATGTGGACTCATGTTGGCAACCAATAGATGTATCTACTTTTATTCGTTTGTAAAACTATGTCAAACATTTTTACTTTTATTTAGCCTGTAAACTATACTATTTATTTGGGCGGACTATTTTGCTTGTTTAAAATTTTCATTTCACAATATGTTGAATGCAATGCAAAATTGGGCGGTCAGTCGGCCATGCCTGCACCTATGGGTCTGCGCGTTGGACGCGCTGCTGACCCATATGAAAAACAGGGCGGACGCCGGGCGGGCGGACGCCCCAAACGGACAAAAAGCGGACGAAATCGCCGTCTGTTTGGGTCGGCCCGATGGAGTTGCTCTTGCGTGAATATTCAGTCGTAGTTTGAATATCTAAGCTCTGAGGTGCAATGCACGCGTGCATTAGTAGAGATACAGAAGGGCGTTGGAGCATGCATATTGTTTCCCAGCTGGATCCCCATTTGTACGTGCAACATCGGCCATGGACGTGAGTGTCCCTCACGTCTGCCGCAGAACCAGCGCGGCGCCACATGTCCAAGGGCGCGCCTCCCCGGCGCGCTGGCCGTGCGCCAAAGAGCCCACATCGGCACCGCAACCGACCGAGCGGCGCAGCCCAAGGCCACATCGGCCGAACTCCAAAGACGATTACACGGGCTCAACCGTCCGCACGCCACGCCAGTTTCCTTTCCTCTGCGTCCGCCCTCAAAAGGCGAGGCGGCCTTGTCAGCACCCGCAGCCAAGGGATATGCCGCCGTCACCCGCTCCATGCGCGCGCAGCCCCCGCCGCGCGACAGCGCGATCGGCTTGACCGTCAACGCGCGGCGCGTTTACACCGTGGGCTGCTGCGGCCGATTAAAATCTTTGCGTACACTACGTTGGCTGATGTCACTGGCGCCGGTCAATCAGAACCGCTCGTCATTTTTGGTGTTTGACGACCTTACCTGATTGCGTGCCCGCGCGATGCTCTTTTCACGCGTATACGCGACGGGGAAAATTCGTTGTTGGAAGTTGGAACGGTGTCTAGAAGACAGCGGGTGGGAGAACGGATACAGGAGGGATATCGATCATTGATTTGGGAAGATGTGTGAGAAATAAATGTCGGGAAGAAGATGAAGATATTCACCGCTGACAATCTTGTGCGGGGCCCGTCGCAGACGAGCTTTGGCCTCTCCGCTCATGCAGTGAAGCATGCTTGCGTCTTACCGGAGGGTGGCTAGCCGGGCAATGTCAAGACCTGCCTTTTCTGATTTTGTTTTCAGTCCAATAGGTGTCAAACTAGGCACGGGCAAACATAGTAATTTTAGACGACTTAGGCCGTGTTTGATTCATAAGTCCTAAAAATAACACCACCATCCTAGTCCCAAGCTAGTCAAGGCAACTCGGCAATGATGCTACGATGTTCATCTATGCTGTGTCGAGGTTAAATTACCTTCTCTAATAATGGAACATAGATTACAATCGTCCTATTTCAGCTTCAAGCAATATGTTCGGAGAAAGGATGGTAAATACCAAAAAGGGAAAAAATCATTCTTAATTTAAAAGTTCATATGAATGTCATCCAAATATAAATTTTTATTCGGACAGGAAAAGAGGATAATATGAATTTCATTCAAATATAAAGTTCATATAATATTCGGACGGGGAAAGGGAATTGCTAAGTTAGCGACAAACCATGCGTCGACCTCCTTTGGCGACATGGGGGTAGGCACCTCTGCCGCTGCAGGGAACCCCCGCCTCCGCCTGCTACCACTGCACCGTCGTCGGAGAGCCGGATGATGAAGTCGTGCCGCCCCTGGATGGTGGCGGCGGGGCAGATTCGTCCCTCCCACACGCATCCCCACCCTCGCCCTGCGCCCCAGATCCACCAACCGTCGTCGTCGGGTCGCTCCTCCCCTCCGCCTGCTCCTGCTGCACCGCTGCCGGAGGGCCAGCCAGCGAGGCGTGTCGTGCCTCGGGATGGTGGAGGCGGGGCGGAGCCGCCCCCCGTGCACCCTCCTTCCCTTCTCGTGTCCCCAAGCTCGTGCGCGGACGAACCCCTCCAGCTGCTCCTTGCTCCTGCAGGTCCGGCGATGGGCTTGACGTGCCTGGCCATGGCCATGGGCGCCCTCCCTTGCAGTACTCCCCTCCCCCCGTACGCGACGTGGCCTAGCCCTGCCGATGTCGTTGTTGGCCACGGGTTGGGCAAGGGGACCGCGGCCGGTCAAGGGGGTGTTCACGGCCTGCCTTCCATGCGCAGGCGGCCCCCTCTCGTCTCTGATGGTGCTACCTTCCCCAAGCCACGATGACGACTCATGTGGAGGCAGCCAGACTACAAGGATAGTGACAGTCACGAAGCTCCTCATGGCGGATTCTTGTTGGCGCTGTTCCAACCTAACAACTTTGGACCCGCGTCTCTCCGGTTTCCATGGCTGTCGGCGTCCTCTGCCGGGAGGCTCCGCCCTCAGGGACCAGCAAAACCGTGTCCCTTCCAGCTCGCATGGCTCCCCGATGTCCCGACGGCTATGGCCACGACATTTAGGGTTTGTGTTCCTCCAGTCCTAGCGTGCCGGCGTTGTCGTTCACCGTCGCCCCACCACCTCATGGTTTGCTTCGCTGCCTACCCTATGTTGGACATCTCAAAGCCCTCTCTTTTTGCCAGATCCAATGCTCGCATGTTCGGAGGTGGTGCCACCCTTCGACGGCAGGTGCAGCCCCGCCAACCCCCTTTCGACATGGTGGCTCCGACCAGCGTTTGGCTCCTTATCTTCGTTTCCAGTTACGCGGGCGATAGGATTGCTCAGCCTCAGGCCAGGGAGAAATCCCTGCTCGGCTTGCCGGTGCTGGCAGCAGTGGCGTGTGCGTACGTCATTCCCATCTTGGAGTTTTTGTCAAGGCCCTTGGCTGGGCCCTTCTTCGAGCACAGTGGAAACCCTAGGTCTGGTTCCTTTGGATCGAATGGCGACGGCATCTCAATGTCGTTTTCTTTCTTGAAGGCGTTATCTTGCTCGCTCGTGGTGCCCCCGGTTTTTGGCTCTATCGATGTTGGTGTTCTTGTTGGTTCGGTGCCGCTCTTGGTTCGGTTTGGTAGGTTTAGTTGTGATGTATCCTCTGTACGGGCCGAGCATCCCTTGTCTCTCTGCTCCGGGCATCATGTTCATGCCTGCATGCGTTTGTGTCATGTGTTGTATCCTTTTCTGTACTCATTCTACTCCTTCTATGCAATGATACACAAACTTTGCGTATTCGTGAAGAAAAATCATTCAAAATACTGCAGAAATATCCATGTAAAACTTATGTAGTGCAGAAAAGAATTACCAGCCTCGTGCAAGTCACTTCTCATTTTGTAAATATTTATATGTGGCCTAGAAATTCTACCGTACGCCATCATACTTGTCGCGTTATAGTGGGCTGATAAACTTCAAATCATGTGTTATAAATGGCCAATAAGCGACCTAGAAAATCTACCTGACGCCATCATATATGTCGCGTTATACAAATGTATTGCGCTCATAAGTTGTGCATTACATAGTGTAGTCAATGGCCAATAAGCGGCCTAGAAAATCTACCTGACGCCATCATACTTGCCGCGTTATAGTGGGTTGATAAAGTTCACAACATATAGTGTTATAAATGGCCAATAAGCGGCCTAGAAAATCTACCTAGCGCCATCATACTTGTCGCGTTATAGTAGGTTGAGAAAGTTCACATCATATAGTGTTATAAATGGCCAATAAGTGGGCTAGAAATTATGACGCCATCACATATGTCACATTATACGAAGTATTGCGTTGATAAGTTGTGCATTATAGTGTTGCCGATGTCCAATAAGCGGCCTAGAAATTCTATCTGACGATATCATATTTCTCGCGTTATACAAATGCATTGAGTTGATGTGTTTTATATCACACGGTGTTAATGGCCAATGAGTTGCCTAGCAATTCGACCAGATGCATTAAGTTATATATTTTATATTACACGAGGTTATCAATGGCCAATGAGCGGCCTAGAAATTCAACTGGACTCCATCATATCAGTCGGGTTATACAAATGCATTAAGTTGATATATTTTATATTACGCAATGCTATCAATGGCCAATGAGCGGCCTAGAAATTCGACCCATCATATCAGTCGCGTTATACAAATGCATTAAGTTGATATATTTTATATTACGCAATGCTATCAATGGCCAATGAGTGCCTAGAAATTCGACTCGACGCCATCATATCGATCGCGTTATACGAATGCATTAAGTTGATACATTTTATATTACAGAATGCTATTAATGGCCAACGAGCGGCCTAGAAATTCTACCTGACGCCATCATATCTGTCGCATTATACGAATGCATTGAGTTGATATATTTTATATTACACAGTGTTATCAATGTCCGACAAGCGGCCTGAAAACTGGACCTGACGCCATTATATTGGTCGCGTTATATGAATGCATTAAGTTGATATGTTTTATATTACATAATGTTATCAATGGCCAATGAGCAGCCTAAAAATTCTACTTGACACCATCATATTTGCCGCGTTATACAAATGCATTGAGTTGATATATTTCTCTTACACATTATTATCTGTTGAATATAATATTTATTAGGAAAGACGAGATAGACTAGGATTTGTTCTGGCTTGTCTTGTACTCCAAGTAGATCATTGTACTCCTATATATATGCCCACGAGGCTCAAGCAATACAACGAACTATTTCACCAAATCCCTCTCTCTCCCTTCCAACGTGGTATCTACAGCAAGTCGATCCTAAACCCTAGCCGCCGCCGCTTCCGCACCTGCGTGCCGCCTCCGGGGCGGTCGGCCTCCATGACTGCTGCCGGGGGCCGCGCCGCCCGTACCTAGGGTTCGTCCGCCGGCCGTGTTGGCCGGCTGCCCTAGAGAGTCTTTTTCGATCCTTTGATCCGGGTTTTTCTCTTTTCCGTCGGTCGCTTTGATCGGTGTCTACTTTTTGGTTTTCCGATCTTTTCTTGATCGGTTTGCGTCGCCCACCGCCGCCGTCGACACCTCGCGCCTCTACTCCGACATCGGCGCAATCGGCCGGCTACTTCACCGACCCGGCGGCCTCGCGTGACAGGCAGCCCTCAAGACCGTCGTCCGCGCGCCGGCCGTCACCGCCCTGCTCCGACCGGGACTCCTGCATCACCCCGACCCGGCGGCCTCGCGCCATGCGGCGGCCAGTCATAGCCGCCCTGCCGCCCGCCGCCGCCGGCTTCATCTCGGACTCCGCCGCCACCACGCCTCCACCGAGCGGCGTCCCCGACCTTGCGCGCGATCGGCTTGATCACCCGCTCGCCGCCGCGATCCGCCTCATCTACGCCGCGCGACCGACCTGGCCGTCAGTTACGCGCGCCTCCGCAGGTCCCGTGAAGATCGTCTCCGAGTTCAGCGCGCCCTCCACCGATCGAGCAATGGGCTGCCGCTACGTCGCCCCGTCGGGCCGCAGCGCCGCCGCCCCGTGGTTCTTCTCCCGGCTGCACCGACCCGCGTCATCGCTGCGTCGCCCCTTCGGGCCGTAGTGCCGCAGCCCGCGGTCTACCGCCGCCCCGAGGCCGTCCGCTCCAGGCCGTCCCCGTGGCTGCACCGACCCTCGCGCCGCCGCTGCGTTACCCCGTCGGGCCGTAGCGAGCGTGGCACGCGATCCACGTCGCCGTCTCGAGGCCGTTCACGCGGTTGCACCACCCCGCGCTCCACCGCTGTGGCGCCCCTTCGGGCTGTAGCACCGCGGCCCGCGGTCCCTGCGACCGTCCCGAGGTCTTCCGTCATTGCCCCGACCTGCCCGCCGCCGCTGCGTCGCCCCTTCGGGTCGTAGCACCGTGGCCCGCGGTCCACCGCCGTCCCCGCGCGTCGACTTCCTGTGGCATGCGCCGCACCACCTCCTTTGGCGCGGGAACGCCACCGTCCGCGCCGGTCTTCGTCACGCTGTCAGGGTTCTTCGCCTACTTCGAGCATCGCCGCCGCGCTCATAACCTAACCGTCGCCGCTGCCGTCAGGCCGCCGCTGCCGCCGCTCTTCTTCGGCCGCCGCCGCTGCTACCCCTGTAGCCGCCGCCGCCGCCCGTCCGCCCCGTTCGTCTTCATCCAGCACCAGCCCGTCACCAGCGTCGCCGTCATCTACCCCGACCGCTTCATCTACTCCGACAACCGCGGGCGACATTGGCCCCGCGCCGATTGGCGCCGCAACCGTCGTCGAGTCCTTCTCTGCTGGCCTCTCCGACTTCTTCGACATGGTGTACAGCTCGTGCAGGTCCCTGTCTACGCATGCCCGGTGCTGGCAACACCGCCGCGTGCCTTCGTCCACGACGTGTCCCCGGGCCCGGCAAGCCTGGTGCGGTGCTTCGTCAACTTTGTCTTCGTCCGTCTACGCATGCCCGATGCTGGCAACACCGACGCGTGCCTTCGTCTACGATGTGTCCCCGGGGTTGGCAACCCCGGCGCGACGCGTCGTCAACATCATCTACTTCCTGGCGCACCACTACTTCGACACCACTGTGCCCACGACTAACTCGGCGCCTCCTTGCGCCCGCGGCTCCACGACGACTTTCTCGACACCGGCTACCCCGACTCGACATCGACCATGGCATTCTTCGCACGGCTACCTCGACCACGACTCCACCACCCACGCTCTCGGCTACCTCGACAAACGGCACAAAGGGCTATCGCCTTGCTTGAGCAACCTCGTCGGTTGCCACTCCAGCCACGACTCTGCGATGCGTCGACCGTTACGACTGTGGGGGGGTGTCCGTCGGCTTGCCTTCGGATTCTTCTCCAGTCTCACCGTCTGCGTCGCTACCATTGTGACTACGGGGGGATGTTGAATATAATGTTTATTAGGAAAGACGAGATAGACTAGGATTTGTTCTGGCTTGTCTTGTACTTCAAGTAAATCATTGTACTCCTATATATATGCCCACGAGGCTCAAGCAATACAACGAACTATTCCACCAAATCCCTCTCTCTCCCTTCCAACATTATCAATGGCCACTGATGGGCTTAGAAATTCTACCAGACACCATCATATTGGCCGCGTTATATGAATGCATTACATTGATATATTGTATATTACATGGTGTTATCAATGGCCAATGAGCAGCTTAGAAATTCTACCTGACGCCATTCTATATACCGCGTTATATGAATGCATTGTGTTGATGTAATGTATATCACATGGTGTTATCAATGGCCAATGAGCAGCTTAGAAATTCTACCTGACGCATCATATCTGGCGCTTTGTACGAATGTGTGCGTTGATATATTGTACTCCCTCCGTAAACTAATATAAGAGCGTTTAGAATATTAAAGTAGTGATTTAAACGCTCTTATATTAATTTACAGAGAGAGTATATTGCATAGTGTTATGGGTGGCCAATGCGCATCATAGTAGAAATTAAACATCAGTAAGCAAATAATTTACACGGTAGAATATTCGCAAGAAAAAGAATAATCGCAAAAAATATACTCATTGCCCATATGAGTACTGAAGAAATAAAAAGAGAAGAAAAAAAAACTGTATGTTCATATGGGCAATGAGTATATTTTCTCTTGCTCCTCCAGCAACGGTGAAAAGGTCCCCACCAAAAAAAAGAGAAAGAAAGCAAGGGTGAAAACATATTCCTAGAATCGACCGTGCTCTGTCCCCGCCTGGCCTCTCACTCTCTCACCCCTTTGACTTTGTCGCCAAAGTCAAGTGGGGACCTTGCCCCACCCCTCCAGAGACCACGAGGCCGGCTCCCGATAAAACGCAGCCCCCTCGGCCCCCTCTCTCCTCCTTTTCAGACACCACGAACGAGGCCGGATCCAATGCCCATCCCTTCCCCACCACCACCATCTCTCTCCTCCCACCAACAGCGCCAACAATAAACTAGAACCAAAAGTCAGCGCCCCCCTCCTTTCCTTCCTCCATAGCCAGCAAGAACGAACGAACCCGAGAGAGGCCGACCATGGACAGGGACGCCGGGTGCTACTACCTCGGCGGCGGAGGCGGCAACGACTGGGACCTCAACGCCGTCGTGCGCTTCGCCTGCCGCGGCCGCGTCCTCCCGCCGCCGCCCTCGGACGACCCCTTCTCCTCCTTCTTCCCCCCGCCGGCGCCTGTCGTGGAGGACCACGGGATGCCTGACGCGGCGGCGTTGCTCCCTGATCCGCCCGTCCACGGGGGCTCTGCTACCGTCGACGAGCTCTCCATTGCCTTCTTCGCGCCGTCGGCTGCGCTGCCGGCCTCGCCTCAACCGCCGCCGCCGCTGCAGCAGCAGCCAGCGGCGCCAACGAACCAAGAAATGGTGCCGATGCAGCAAGACGAGGCGGTGCCGCCTCCGATGCTGCTGACCGCGGGCGGGCAAGGCCCCGTCGGCGAAGGGTCGAGATCCAAGAGAAAGTACGTCCCGAACACTGAATTTTTCGAAATAAAATGTTGCTAGCTTATCGTGTATGCTTGTGCTCACGCGTGCGCGTGGATGATTGGCGTCTGTGCAGGAAGAAGGTGGTGAAGAAGGTGGTGAAGCGGGTGGCGGCGGACGGCACGTCGGCGGACCCGTGGGCGTGGCGCAAGTACGGGCAGAAGCCCATCAAGGGGTCGCCGTACCCGCGCGGGTACTACCGGTGCAGCACCGACAAGGCGTGCGAGGCGCGGAAGATGGTGGAGCGCTGCCGCGACGACCCCAACTCCTTCATCCTCACCTACACCGGCGGCGAGCACAGCCACCCCGCCCCCGCCCACCGCAACTCCCTGGCCGGCACCACGCGCAACAGGCAGCAGGCGCCGGAACCTGCTGCCGGACAGAGCGCTCCCGCCGCCAAAGCCAAGGAAGAGTCGTCGGCGGCGGCGGCGGAGCCGAGCCCAGCGCAGTCGACGTCGGGCGGGATGTCCCCGACGACGCCCCTGCGCACGCCCTCCATGGAGGAGTACAACCAAGACTCAGAATTCGACGAGGCCGCCGGCAGCGCAAGTCAGCTGCCCATGGACGTCGAGAAGGACCGCGAGGATGAGCTGCTGAAGATATTGGAGGGGTGCGTGCACGGCGGCGACTCCAGCATCGTCGTCGAGGAGACGTTCGTGGTCACGCCGTGGGTCACGGCCCCCGGCGGCGCGGCCGGGTGGAGTTGACTCCGCCGTTACCGTCCGTACATTGCCATATATAGCAGCATGCTGTCAATTATAATCCTGGCTCGTTGCAGCAGCAGCCGCAGCGGTAGCAGTAGAAACATAAGAAAGGAAAAGAAAAAAGATAGAGGTGGAAGAGAGCATCTGATCCATGCTACAACCCCAGTGCCAGCCGGCCAGTAGTTATTCGCCTAGTGTAATTAAGTGCTAATTAGCTCTGGAGTAATACAGTAGCGAGTGTTCTTTGATGGCTTGATTAGAGTACTTATACTGCATGTATAATTAAACCAAACCCAAAGACAATGTTTTTCTCTTCTTCTTTCTTGACATGTTTGGGCCATTCAGTGGCTGCCTAGCTTTATCTAGAGGTTTTTGGTGCTACATTTGTGCGTACACTAGCTAGACTGATCATCATCATCATCATACAGTCCCAGTTGCACCCAGGTGATGGGGCAAGAAGGTGAGATAAAGGGAGGACAGAAATGGAAGAAAGGAAGAGGAGTTGGTGCATGGTGTGGGTGGCTCCCCTTGCCTCTTCCCTTTCACTGTGTGCCCAATTTGTGTGTGTAGTGGCTTTCTGGCTGCAGTGCAGTTATGCTTTTGCAGATCAGGACCATGTTGCTCCGGCCCAATGGATGGTACCTTTTGATTCTCGGATCTCGGTCCTATGTGTATTGGGACGTACTGCTGCTGCAACCAATCCTCATTCCCCAATTTTCATGTTGCTCTTCTCAGTGTAATGTGATGTTGGTTTCTTTGGATGCTGCTGAAGTACATGGCGTGTAATTCCTAATGAAAACATCGGCTTTTTCGGTCGAATGTGGATGTATATAAGGTCTTGTACAATGGGAGGTGCTTAGGGAAGATGCTTAGAGAAATAAACCAAACTTTTTTTAAGCACTAGTGCTTATTTGTATAGGATAGACGCTTAACTAAGCGTCTCTCCTGTAGAAATAGGCACCGGTGCTTCAAAAAAACCCGGTTTATTTTTCTAAGCATCTCTCTAAGCACCTCCCATTGTACAAGGCCTAAAAGCCTTGGAACACAGCTACATTTTCCCCAAACCATGCATAAGAGTTAGGTGTCAATTCAATTAAAGAGAAAAAGATACATCGCCAAAAGGCGCGATCCTACAACGCCAAAGAGGCAGGGCCCGAAAAGGAAGAACCTAAATGACCTAAGATCAATACCCTAGAGAGTCGGATACACATGTTGGAAATATGCCCTAGAGGCAATAATAAATAAGTTATTATTATATTTCCTTGTTCATGATAATCGTTTATTATCCATGCTATAATTGTATTGATAGAAAACTCAGATACATGTGTGGGTACATAGACAACACCATGTCCCTAGTAAGCCTCTAGTTGACTAGCTCGTTGATCAATAGATGGTTACGGTTTTCTGACCATGGACATTGGATGTCATTGATAACGGGATCACATCATTAGGAGAATGATGTGATGGACAAGACCCAATCCTAAGCCTAGCACAAAGATCGTGTAGTTCGTATGCTAAAGCTTTTCTAGTGTCAAGTATCTTTTCCTTAGACCATGAGATTGTGCAACTCCCGGATACCGTAGGAATGCTTTGGGTGTACCAAACGTCACAACGTAACTGGGTGGCTATAAAGGTGCATTACAGGTATCTCCGAAAGTATCTATTGGGTTGGCACGAATCGAGACTGGGATTTGTCACTCCGTGTAAACGGAGAGGTATCTCTGGGCCCACTCGGTAGGACATCATCATAATGTGCACAATGTGACCAAGGGGTTGATCACGGGATGATGTGTTACGGAACGAGTAAAGAGACTTGCCGGTAACGAGATTGAACAAGGTATCGGTATACCGACGATCGAATCTCGGGCAAGTACAATACCGCTAGACAAAGGGAATTGTATACGGGATCGATTGAGTCCTTGACATCGTGGTTCATCCGATGAGATCATCGTGGAACATGTGGGAGCCAACATGGGTATCCAGATCCCGCTGTTGGTTATTGACCGGAGAACGTCTCGGTCATGTCTGCATGTCTCCCGAACCCGTAGGGTCTACACACTTAAGGTTCGATGACGCTAGGGTTATAAAGGAAGTTTGTATGTGGTTACCGAATGTTGTTCGGAGTCCCGGATGAGATCCCGGACGTCACGAGGAGTTCCGGAATAGTCCGGGGGTAAAGATTTATATATGGAAAGTTGTTGTTCGGGTTCCGGAAAAAGTTCGGGTTTTTTCGGTATTGTACCGGGAAGCTTCCAGAAGGTTCCGGAGGATTCCGGAGGGGTCCGGAGGTCCGGAAATTGTTCCACCACGTCCAATACAGTTGCATGGTCTGTAAGGGGGCGCCCTAGCCTATATGGGCCAAGGGAACCAGCCCCCCAAGGCCCATGCGCATGGGAAGGGGGAAACCCTAAAGGGGGAGGCCTCCACTTGACTTGGGAGGCACTCCTCCCCCCTTGGCCGCACTCCTTGGGGTGGGAAACCCTAAAGGGGGCGCAGCCCCCCCTTCCCCCTATATATAGTTGAGGTTTGGGGCTGCTAAACAGATGAGAACTTCTCTCTCTCTTGGTGCAGCCCTGCCTCTCCTCCTCCTCCTCTCCCGTGGTGCTTGGCGAAGCCCTGCTGGATTGCCACGCTCCTCCATCACCACCATGCCGTTCTGCTGCTGTTGGATGGAGTCTTCCTCAACCTCTCCCTCTCTCCTTGCTGGATCAAGGCGTGGGATACGTCACCGGGCTGTACATGTGTTGAACGCGGAGGTGCCGTCCGTTCGGCACTAGGATCTCCGGTGATTTGAATCACGACGAGTACGACTCCTTCAACCCCGTTCTCTTGAACTCTTCCGCTTAGCGATCTACAAGGGTATGTAGATGCACTCTCCTTCCCCTCGTTGCTGGTTTCTCCATAGATAGATCTTGGTGACACGTAGGAAAATTTTGAATTTCTGCTACGTTCCCCAACAGTGGCATCATGAGCCAGGTCTATTGCGTAGATTCTTTGCACGAGTAGAACACAAAGTAGTTGTGGGCGTTGATTTTGTTCAATATGCTTACCGTTACTAGTCCAATCTTGTTTCGACGGTATTGTGGGATGAAGCGGCCCGGACCGACCTTACACGTACTCTTACGTGAGACAGGTTCCACCGATTGACATGCACTTGGTGCATAAGGTGGCCAGCGGGTGCCAGTCTCTCCCACTTTAGTCGGAACGGATTCGATGAAAAGGGTCCTTATGAAGGGTAAATAGCAATTGGCATATCACGTTGTGGTTTTGCGTAGGTAAGAAACGTTCTTGCTAGAAACCCATAGCAGCCACGTAAAACATGCAAACAACAATTAGAGGACGTCTAACTTGTTTTTGCAGGGTATGCTATGTGATGTGATATGGCCAAGAAGAATGTGATGAATGATATGTGATGTATGAGATTGATCATGTTCTTGTAATAGGATTCACGACTTGCATGTCGATGAGAATGACAACCGGCAGGAGCCATAGGAGTTGTCTTTATTTATTGTATGACCTGCGTGTCATTGAACAACGCCATTTAACTTACTTTACTTTATTGCTAAACGCGTTAGCCATAGAAGTAGAAGTAGTCGTTGGCGTGACAACTTCATGAAGACACGATGATGGAGATCATGATGATGGAGATCATGGTGTCAAGCCGGTGACAAGATGATCATGGAGCCCCGAAGATGAAGATCAATGGAGCTATATGATATTGGCCATATCATGTCACAACTATATAATTGCATGTGATGTTTATTATGATTATGCATCTTGTTTACTTAGGACGACGGTAGTAAATAAGATGATCCCTTACAAAATTTCAAGAAGTGTTCTCCCCTAACTGTGCACCGTTGCTACAGTTCGTCGCTTCTAAGCACCACGTGATGATCGGGTGTGATGGATTCTTACGTTCACATACAACGGGTGTAAGACAGTTTTACATAGCGAAAACACTTAGGGTTAACTTGACGAGCCTAGCATGTACAGACATGGCCTCGGAACACGGAGACCGAAAGGTCGAGCATGAGTCGTATAGTAGATACGATCAACATGAAGATGTTCACCGATGATGACTAGTCCGTCTCACGTGATGATCGGACACGGCCTAGTTGACTCGGATCATGTAATCACTTAGATGACTAGAGGGATGTCTATCTGAGTGGGAGTTCATAAGATGAACTTAATTATCTGAACATAGTCAAAAGGATTTTGCAAATTATGTCGTAGCTCGCGCTTTAGTTCTACTGTTTTAGATATGTTCCTAGAGAAAATATAGTTGAAAGTTGAAAGTAGCAATTATGCGGATAGTAGAAAGCTTATGTCCTTATTGCACTGCTCAGTGTGACGAACCCCAAACGTCATTTGTGGATGTTGCGAACATCAGACATACACGTTTTGATAACTACGTGATAGTTCAGTTAAACGGTTTAGAGTTGAGGCACTAAAGACGTTTTCGAAACATCGCGGAACATATAAGATTTTTCGAGGGCTGAAATTGGGATTTTAGGCTCGTGCCCACGACAAGAGGTATGAGACCTCCGACGATTTTCTAAGCCTGCAAACTAAGGGAGAAAAGCTCAATTGTTGAGCTTGTGCTCAGATTGTCTGAGTGCAACAATCACTTGAATCGAGTGGGAGTTGATCTTCCAGATAGTGATGTTTCTCCAAAGTCATTACCACCAAGCTGCTAGAGCTTTGTGATGAACTATAACAAATCAGGGATAGATATGATGATCCTTGAAGATATTCGTGATGTTTGACACCGCGAAAGTAGAAATCAAGAAGGAGCATCAATTGTTGATGGTTGGTGAAACCACTAGTTTCAAGAAGGGCAAGGGAACAAAGGGATACTTCATGAAACGGCAAATCAGCTGCTGCTCTAGTGAAGAAACCCAAGGTTGAACCCAAACCCGAGACTTAGTGCTCCTGGAATAAGGGGAACAACCACTGGAGCAGAATTACCCTAGATACTTGGTAGATGAGAAGGCTGGCAAGGTCGATAGAAGTATATTGGATATACATTATGTTAATGTGTACTTTACTAGTACTCCTAGTAGCACCAGGGTATGAGATACCGGTTCGGTTGCTAAGTGTTAGTAACTCGAAATAAAAGAGCTACAGAATAAACGGAGACTAGCTAAAGGTGAGCTGACGATATGTGTTGGAAGTGTTTCCAAGTTTGATGTGATCAAACATCGCACGCTCCCTCTACCATCAAGATTAGTATTAAACCTGAATGGTTTATTGAATCTCGATCGTAGTGATACACATTTTCATGCCAAAAAAATATAAGATAGTAATGATAGTACCACTTACTTGTGGCACTGCCATGTAAGTCATATTGGTATAAAACGCATGAAGAAGCTCCATGTTGATGGATCTTTGGACTCACTCGTTTTTGAAAAGTTTGAGACATGTGAACCATGTCTATTGGTGTATAGCATGAAGAAACTCCATGCAGATGGATCGTTTGGACTCACTTGATTTTGGATCACTTGAGATATGCAAATCATACCACATAGGCAAGATGACTGAAAAGCCTCGGTTTCAGTAAAATGGAACAAGATAGCAACTTGTTGGAAGCAACACATTTTGATGTGTGCAGTCCAATGAGTGCAGAGGCATGCAGTGAATATCGTTATGTTCTTACTTCACAGATGATTCGAGTAGATGTTGAGAATATTTACTTGATGAAACACAAGTCTGAATTATTGAATGGTTCAAGTAATTTCAGAGTGAAGTAGAAGATCATTGTGACAAGAGGATAAAATGTCTATGATATGATCATAGAGATGAATATCTGAGTTACGAGTTTTGGCACACAATTAAGACATTGTGGAAATTGTTTCGCAATTAATACCGCCTGGAACACCATAGTGTGATGGTGTGTCCGAACATCATAGTTGCACCCTATTGGATATGGTGCATACCATGATGTCTCTTATCGAATTACCACTATTGTTCATGGGTTAGGCATTAGAGACAACCACATTCACTTTAAATAGGGCACCACGTAATTCCGTTGAGATGACACCGTATGAATTATGGTTTAGAGAAACCTAAGTTGTCGTTTCTTAAAGGTTTGGGGCTGCGATGCTTATGTGAAAAAGTTTCAGGTTGATAAGCTCGAACCCAAAGCGGATAAAATGCATCTTCATAGGACACCCAAAACAGTTGGGTATACCTCCTAATTCAGATCCGAAAGCAATATGGATTGTTTCTTGCATCGAGTCCTTTCTCGAGGAAAGGTTTCTCTCGAAAAGTTGAGTGGGAGGATGGTGGAGACTTGATGAGGTTATTGAACCATCACTTCAACTAGTGTGTAGCAGGGCACAGGAAGTTATTCCTGTGGTACCTACACCAATTGAAGTAGAAGCTTGTGATAGTGATCATGAAACTTCGGATCAAGTCACTACCGTACCTCGTAGGGTGACAAGGATGTGTACTGCTTCAGAGTGGTACAGTAATCCTGTCTTGAAGGTCATGTTGCTAGACAACAATGAACCTACGAGTTTTGGAGAAGCGATGGTGGGCCCAAATTCCGACAAATGGTTAGAAACCATGAAATCCGAGATAGGATCCATGTATCAGAACAAAGCATGGACTTTGGTGGACTTGCCCGATGATCGGCAAGCCATTGAGATAAATGGATCTTTAAGAAGAAGACGGACATGGACGGTAATGTCACCGTCTATGAAGCTCGACTTGTGGCGAAGAGTTTTTCACAAGTTCAAGGAGTTGACTACGATGAGATTTTCTCATCTGTAGCAATGCTTAAGTCCGTCGGAATCATGTTAGCATAAGCTGCATTTATGAAATCTGGCAGATGGATGTCAAAACGAGTTTCCTTACCAGTTTTCGTAAGGAAAGGTTGTATGTGATACAATCAGAAAAGTTTTGTCGATCCTAAGGATGCTAAAAGGTATGCAAAGCTCCAGCAATCCTTCTAAGGACTGGAGTAAGCATCTCGGAGTTGGAATGTGCACTTTGATAAGATGATCAAAGATTTTGGGTTTATACAAAGTTTATGAGAAACTTGTATTTCCAAAGAAGTGAGTGGGAGCACTATAGAATTTCTGATGAATATATGTTGTCGACATATCATAGATCAGGGATGACGTAGATTTTCTAGAAAGCATATAGGGTTATTTGAAAGGTGTTTTTCAATAGAAAACCTGGATTAAGCTACTTGAACATTGAACATCAAGATCTATAAGGATAGATCAAAATGCTTAATAATACTTTCAAATGAGCACATACCTTGACATGATCTTGAAGGTGTTCAAGATGGATCAGTCAAAGAAGAAGTTCTTGCCTGAGTTGTAAGGTACGAAGTTCAGACTTAAAGCTCGACCTCGGCAGAAAAGAGAGAAAGGACGAAGGTCGTCCTCTATGCTTTAGACGTAGGCTCTACAGTATGCTATGCTGTGTACCGCACCTGAAGTGTGCCTTGCCATGAGTCAGTCAAGGGGTACAAGAGTGATCCAAGAATGAATCACAGGACAACGGTCAAAGTTATCCTTAGTAACTAGTGGACTAAGGAATTTTCTCGATTATGGAGGTGCTAAAAGAGTTCGTCGTAAAGGGTTACGTCGATGCAAGCTTGACACCTATCCGCATAGCTCTGAGTAGAGATACCGGATACGTATAATGGAGCAACAATTTAGAATAGCTCCAAGTAGAACAGTTATTTGGAATAGCTCCAAATAGAGCGTGGTAGCTGCATCTAGGAGATGACATAGAGATTTGTAAAGCACACACAGATCTGAAAGGTTCAGACCCGTTGACTATAACCTCTCTCACAAGCATAACATGATCAAACCCAGAACTCTTGGGTGTTAGTCACATGGGGATGTGACCTTGAGTGTTAATCACATATCGATGTGAACTGGATTATTGACTCTAGTGCAAGTGGGAGACTGTTGGAAATATGCCCTAGAGGCAATAATAAATAAGTTATTATTATATTTCCTTGTTCATGATAATCGTTTATTATCCATGCTATAATTGTATTGATAGGAAACTCAGATACATGTGTGGGTACATAGACAACACCATGTCCCTAGTAAGCCTCTAGTTGACTAGCTCGTTGATCAATAGATGGTTACGGTTTCCTGACCATGGACATTGGATGTCATTGATAACGGGATCACATCATTAGGAGAATGATGTGATGGACAAGACCCAATCCTAAGCCTAGCACAAAGATCGTGTAGTTCGTATGCTAAAGCTTTTCTAATGTCAAGTATCTTTTCCTTAGACCATGAGATCGTGCAACTCCCGTATACCGTAGGAATGCTTTGGGTGTACCAAACGTCACAACGTAACTGGGTGGCTATAAAGGTGCATTACAGGTATCTCCGAAAGTATCTGTTGGGTTGGCACGAATCGAGACTGGGATTTGTCACTCCGTGTAAACGGAGAGGTATCTCTGGGCCCACTCGGTAGGACATCATCATAATGTGCACAATGTGACCAAGGGGTTGATCACGAGATGATGTGTTACGGAACGAGTAAAGAGACTTGCCGGTAACGAGATTGAACAAGGTATCGGTATACCGACGATCGAATCTCGGGCAAGTACAATACCGCTAGACAAAGGGAATTGTATACGGGATCGATTGAGTCCTTGACATCGTGGTTCATCCGATGAGATCATCGTGGAACATGTGGGAGCCAACATGGGTATCCAGATCCCGCTGTTGGTTATTGACCGGAGAACGTCTCGGTCATGTCTGCATGTCTCCCGAACCCGTAGGGTCTACACACTTAAGGTTCGATGACGCTAGGGTTATAAAGGAAGTTTGTATGTGGTTACCGAATGTTGTTCGGAGTCCCGGATGAGATCCCGGACGTCACGAGGAGTTACGGAATAGTCCGGAGGTAAAGATTTATATATGGAAAGTTGTTGTTCGGGTTCCGAAAAAAGTTCGGGTTTTTTCGGTATTGTACCGGGAAGCTTCCAGAAGGTTCCGGAGGATTCCGCAGGGGTCCGGAGGTCCGGAAATTGTTCCACCACGTCCAATACAGTAGCATGGGCTGTAAGGGGGCGCCCTAGCCTTTATGGGCCAAGGGAACCAACCCCCCAAGGCCCATGCGCATGGGAAGGGGGAAACCCTAAAGGGGGAGGCCTCCACTTGACTTGGGAGGCACTCCTCCCCCCTTGGCCGCACCCCTTGGGGTGGGAAACCCTAAAGGGGGCGTAGCCCCCCCTTCCCCCTATATATAGTTGAGGTTTGGGGCTGCTAAACAGATGAGAACTTCTCTCTCTCTTGGTGCAGCCCTGCCTCTCCTCCTCCTCCTCTCCCTTGGTGCTTGGCGAAGCCCTGCTGGATTGCCACGCTCCTCCATCACCACCACGCCGTTGTGCTGCTGTTGGATGGAGTCTTCCTCAATCTCTCCCTCTCTCCTTGCTGGATCAAGGCGTGGGAGACGTCACCGGGCTGTACGTGTGTTGAACGCGGAGGTGCCATCCGTTCGGCACTAGGATCTCCGGTGATTTGAATCACGACGAGTACGACTCCTTCAACCCCGTTCTCTTGAACGCTTCCGCTTAGCGATCTACAAGGGTATGTAGATGCACTCTCCTTCCCCTCGTTGCTGGTTTCTCCATAGATAGATCTTGGTGACACGTAGGAAAATTTTGAATTTCTGCTACGTTCCCCAACAACACAGGCCAGAGACGAGCAATCCTTGCTTAGGCTGCATCATACGGGATGAAAAGGCGAGAAACATCTGCTGCAAGAGCCTGGACACCAGTCAACTATAACATGACTCAAACTCGACAACCATGACGACGACGACGACAACGACTAACACACAAGCATCGCATGGACAAAAAATCACAACCAAGCATAAAGACAACACTACTTGAACGAGCCTAGGTGAAACATCACCCTGCAACACCACCACCTTTCCATCACTAACAGACCAGCCGACACCTACACCGTAGACGAGGGGCCATGCAGGTGAACGAGCACTAACTAGCGGAAAAGGGAGGCACAAGAAATCACCTATGATAAAGTCAAACACAACTGGCAAGCTGGGGCTGGAGGCCCGACATGATGCAGGAAGAGATAACCGGCGACGACACCTACATCGTGACAAACCAAAAGGCCAGCAAACAGAAGAGAACAACCACTAAACGTCACACACCCCCACTACCGGCCGAAGAGGAGCCACAGGGAGGAAGATGTACCAGATTCGACGAAACCACTGTCATATTTGGCAAGAAAACGACCGAGTGGGGGGGAGGGAGATAGTGGGAGGCGAGGATGGCAAGGAATAGAGGCACACCTAAAACAACTTGATGAAGTAGCAGCCACACCTCGACATGGCCCCATGGAAGCGACTGGAGCATGGCCAAGCGACCGGCATCCGAAAAGATCTTACTTGTCAAAAGGGACCAGAAGAAGCAACTCAGGGAACATACCTCACCGCCGATGTCCTTGGTGGCCGCGTGGGCTTTCCCACTTGTGATCTCACGCGGTGGTGAGAACGGGGGTGGATGTGAGGCGGCTAGGGTTGTGATTATCGCTAGACTCTCCCAAGCTGGGGGTGGAGGCCCTGTACGATATGAGGAAAAGATAACTGACGGCGACGCCCACACCATCCCAAACCAAAAGGCCTTTGAGTAGAAGCAACCAACCACAAAATGTCAAAACCCCACCCACTACCGGCCGGAGAGGAGCCACATGGACGAAGAGGTGCCAAATCCGGCGAAACCACTACCAGATTTGGCGAGAAAATGACCGAGAGGGGGAGAGAGTGCACGGCGAGGATGGCAAGGAATAGAGGCACACTTGAAACAACATGATGAAGTAGCCACCACACCTCGACACAACAACATATAGCTATTGGCGTCTGGCATGATCATACTCATCAAAATCGACAAGAAGAAGCAACCCAGGGAACATACCTCGCCGCCGCCGTCCTTGGTGGTCGCTTGGGCTTTCCCACCGGCGATCTCCCACGGTGGCGAGAATGGGTGTGTGTGTGGATTTGAGGCAACTAAGGTTGTGATTATGACTAGGGTCGCCCAACCTCGAGGTGGAGGCCCCGCACAATATGAGGAAAAGATAACCGACGGTAACGCCCACACCATCACAAATTAAAAACGGCCTTTGAGCAAAAGCGACCAACCACCAAACGTAAATAAAACACCCACTACCGGCTGGAGAGGAGCCACACGGAGGAAGATGTGCCAGATCCGGCTAAACTACTGCCAGATTTGGCAGGAAAATGACTAAGAGGGGGAGAGAGAGTGGGCGGCAAGGATGGAAAGGAACAGAGGCACACTTGTAATGACATGATGAAGTAGGCATCACACCTCGACACGGCCCCAGGAAGCGGCTAACCATGGCCAAGCGACCGGCATCCGACAAGATCATACTCGCCAAAAGCGACCAGAAGAAGCAACCCAGAGAAGATACCTCACCGCCGCCCTCCTTGGTTATCACGTGGTCTTTCCCACCGGCGATCTCACACGATGGCGAGAAGGGGGTTTGTATGTGAGGCGGCTAGGGTTGTCATTATCGCTAGAGTCGCACAAGCTGGGGTGGAGGTCCCACACGATATGAGGAAGAGATAACCGACGGCGATGCGCACCATCACAACCAAAAAGCCATCAAAAAAGTGACCAACTACCAAACGTCAAAGCCCACCCACTGCTGGCCGGATAGGAGCGACATGGAGGGAGATGTGACAGATCCGGCGGAACCACTGCCAGATTTGGCAAGGAAATGACCGAGAGGGGGAGAGAGTGGGCAGCGAGGATGGCAAATAACAAAGGCGCACCTTAAAACGACATGATGAAGTAGCTGCCGCACGTCGAGACGATCGTAGGAAGCTCCTAGAGCATGAACAGGCGACCGATGTCCGATAAGATAATACTCGGCAAAAGCGACCAGAAGAAGCAACCAAGGGAAGATACCTCGCCACCACCGTTCTTAGTGGTTGTGTGGGCTTTCCCACTGACGATCTTACATGGTGGCGAGAAGGAGGGGGGGGGGGAGTGAGGCGGCTAGGGTTACGATTATCGCCAGAGTCGCCCAAGTGGGAATGACGCGGGGTAAGGAAGGGCATGACTATTTATAAGATTGTCGGGTGTGTTAAATTCCAACTATTTTTGTAAAATATGTTTTTGCATATTTGTCTAAGAAATTCTAAGTTTATTGTATCTGCAACTATTTCTTAGTCATGTGAAATTTGCATATATAATTACCATTTTTTATGTTTTGCTTTGCATATACAATTACCCATTTTCATTTCATTTCCTTTTCTTTCTTTATTTTTTTCATTGTTAGTTATTGTCATTTAGAAGATTTTTTTAGTATGTTTGACATATGAGAATACGCCAATTTAGATAGGTGGATCCCATATAAGAGCTCACAGAATTGTCTAGTCTGTATTTGAGGTTGGTTTTCCAAAACTTAGTCTAGAAGTATTGTTAAATTATTAATATCTAGGTTGTTATTAATATCTAGTCTGAAATCAAAGGGAGCTCAGCAATGAGATCACCCAACGAGTCATGGTTGAGTTTATACTCTTTTTTTTTAACACATGGTTGAATTTGTACTAATCAAGTCAAATTAGTACAGTAGTCAAGAGTTGTTTACGCTCTAAAATGCACTTTCCAGCGGCATCTCGCATGTTCATCGCGTGGACGTTAGGAGTACGTACATTTGCAAAATATACCTTCTTCCTGGTCAACGTGCCCCTCCACCCCCGCGCGATGCGCCAGCGGGAAGGCCGCGCCCCCAACGAGCCACTTCGGCCTTCATTTGTCTAACAAAAAACCAAGGCCCTTCACCCGAAATCCCGGCCTATTAACCGGTCGAAATATACAAATAAGTATACTGAGTATTAAAACATGAAATTTTGATTGTCTCCTGTTTTTAAAAAGTATGAAAATATGCACCTAAGTATTTAAGTTTCCAAACATAAAACAGAAATGTATGATGAACTATCCCACACGGCAGAGATGTTTTTTTTTCTGGCCGGATGTGGAGACGTCCTTTCATAGTATACTTCTTGTAGTTGTACGGATCATGTGTCAGAAAAAAAGTGATTTGTAACCGTGCCGTGAGTTTTTTTTCAACCGGGCTCACACCCCTTTCCATTAATTTTGCAATCAACGGAAATACATCAGTCTGTTCTGTTCTTAAGGCCACAAAACGAACATCGAACCAAATAGATCAACTACCAAGCAAGGGGACTGAAAGGGGAGAGCGAGTTGGTGCATCACCAGGAAACCCACTGCATGATAGCCCTGCAACGGACCATCAGCCGTGGGGCAAAAACCTGGCGACACAATCAACCAAAGTTCGCTACAGATATAACCTGACTAGAGTCTAAACTTAACAAGGAGATGACCAACAGCACCAAAAGAGCAATCCAGCGGGCACCAAACCCCAGTGGATATAGGCCAAGCTAAGATAGGACTAACATGATCTAACCAATCTGTAACCATCATCATCTCCCAGAAGAAACCTGCCGCGCGCATAAGGTCTATCCGCCAGCACCGCTGCCACATGAGCCAGCCTCTTCACACCAGCCTGGAACTTCCTCCTGTCATCCTCCTTAATTAGCCCTGCCCAGTATAACATAAAAGAGCAAGCGGTGAAGACGGCCTCCAGAGGAGAACGAGCATTATACTTATCAAAAGTAGTTCTGTTACGGAGGCACCAAATCCCCCAGCACACTGCAGCAATAATCATCATATAGAACTTTTTGCCTCCAGGAAACAATTTGTATAACCAAGCTAGACTTTGCCAAATGGATCTGGGAGCACAAGAGGCCCCAGCGGTCAATCCTAGCATACCCCAGACTGCGCGGGCGAGAGGACAAGTGAAAAAGAGGTGTTTAGCAGTTTCCATATTAGTGTAAAAAGAGCAAACAGGATTCGTCGGCCAATTCCTCCGCCGCATGTTATCGCGTGTGAGAACAGCGTTTTGGAATAGTTGCCATAGGAATATTTTTATTTTCAATGGGATCGCCACTTTCCACACCCATACCAAGAATACTAGGCCCGTAAGGGTTCCATTTTTCTGGTTTTTTTGATTTTTTTTACTGTCCTTGTTTGAGTGACACGCATACAGGCTGGTTTTCTAGAGTGGACTTGTTTTATATTTTGCTTGCTAGGGTTGTTCTAGCACGTCCGAATCTGTGCATGGTTGCCACGTCCGGTGCCCTTGTGTCAGTTGATTGCTATTCAATAGATGGCCACGTTGCCTTCTAGGCTTTTCTGATGGGCTCCATCTTTGTTTTTCCTCTTTTGACTGCCTATAAATAGTTGGCCTGGTGTTGGTTCACGTTCTCCACAAGCCCGACCCAGCAATACGTCGCCCGTTGTCTCCTGTCCTTCGTCTTTGCGCGCAGCCTCTCGAGATGGTGGTGCGCTGCTGCGTCCTATCCTGCGCAGCTTGGTCGCTGGCCAGGCTCTAGCGGTGCCCAGCTTGGTCGCTGGCCAGGCTCTAGCGGCAGGCCTTCCGTTTTCCTCCAGCAAGGCTGAGATGGTAGCATGGCGCTGCGCTCTATTCTCCCCAGCCTGGTCGCCGGGCAGCCTCTAGCGCTAGGCCAGCCCCATCTTCCCCAGCGTGGTCACTGGCCAGCCCTCAGCGCAAGGCCCTCCATTTCCTCTTGGCATGGCCGAGGTGCTAGGGCACACAGGGAATTCTCGCACGAAGCTGCATCTCCTTCCATCCTGGCTGCATCTCTCTTCGTCATGTAGATCAGAATCGAAGCTTTCTCGCCATGCGTGAGATTTTGTGCATGGTTGAGAGGGAGGTGAGTCTTCGTTTGTGTCCCTGCTGAGTTCTTACTGTTCATTTTGTCTCTGTTATGGTTTGTTCCCGTGCTCATGCTTCCCAGCGTATTCGCTCCACGTCGTTGGGTTCCTCTTCCTCGGTGGGTTCCTCTTTGCCGGTTGGTGCTGTTGATGGGAGGTTTCTTGCCCAAGGTGGTTCTGTTCCTCCTGAGTATTGCTCCTTTTAGGTTGTTATTAGCTATGTGTGATTTTGGTAAAAAAATTGGTTGTTTTTACGTGGCTGTGTGTTTTCAGATTCGAGTGCTGACGAGGCGCGGCTGCGACGCCAGGCACGGCAAGATATCAGTCGTGGGAAGCGTCCTGTAGATTCATTGTCTGGTGGGTGCTTTCTTTTTTGAACTCCTTTTCTATTGTTTTCAGAAAAATATTGCTGATTGATTGACTTTTGCAGTTGGAAGGAACGTTCGGCCTGTACTTGAAGAGCTGGTTGATCCTTGTCTTCTTGCTGTTAGAGCTGCATCTGACGTGGAAGTTTTGTGTCGTCCGTATTTTACTGCTGGTTGGTTGTCTGGTTCCTCGCGTGGACCGACTCCTTCTGGTATGTTTATTTATTTTGTACTCCTTACAATTGTTTATGTGCTTCGATGTGTTTGCCTGGTTAATATTTTTCCATGTTTACTTTGTGTAGTTCTTCCTACACCTGTTGTTAGTCGTGTTGATGCTGTTTGGAATCGTCGGAAGCGAAGGATTCTTCGAGATTATTACATCGGCAAAAAAAGAGGTGTGTGTTTCTTGATTTTGTTTGTTATGTTTACGGCTTTTAACTGCTTTGCTCCCAATCGGTTTAAGATCGAAAGTTTCTCTTGTGTTGTAGTTCCTGCTATGGAACCGCCATTTGCTAAGGAAAATATATTACTTCTTAAAGGTAGTTCAGTTTTATATTCTGCTCTTTGGATTCTTTGTCTGTTTGTTTTCCCTTACTCCTTGCTGTTTTTGTTATTTCTGTCAGGCGTTTCACGTGTTCGCTCTTATTATGGTGGTCCTGAGTATGTTTGCCCGGCGTGCCATGCTTCATTTTGGTTTCTGGAGGGCTGTAAGAGTTATGCTACTGGTGGTGGTCGCCTTCCAGTGTATACTGGCTGCTGCAAGGGAGGCAAGGTGTCGTTGCCTTCATTTCCCGATTGGCCATCTCCGCTTAAGGATTTGATTAAGTTTGATGGAGGTCCTGTCTCTAGCCGTTTCATGCGTTTGATTAGGCATTACAATTCTATGTTTTGCTTCACATCTCTTGGCGCTCGAGTTGATCAGAGTATTAATGTTGGCGGGGTCCCTATGTCTTCAAGATGAATGGGGTGGTTTATCATCATATTGGTCCTCTTCTTCCTTCGGGGAATAGTGCGCCAAAGTATGCTCAGCTTTATATGGTGGACTCTGCTGATGAAGTGCAGTTGAGAATTAGTGCCTTTGATCGTCAAGGAGCTGAAACGCTTGATCCTGATCCAGGCATTGTGACTTCTGTTATTGCTATGTTAAATAGGCATCATAAATTGGTGCATAAGTTTAGAATGGCTAGGGCAAATCCGTGTTCTCCTTCTGCTCCTAGGGTGGCTATACATTTTATGGGTGATGAAGGCGGTGGTCATGGTGACCGTTTTTCTGGTCCTGCTTCATGTGAGGTGGCTGCTCTTATTGTCGGCGATTACACGCCTGAATGTAAAAGATTTGATGTTATTGCTGAAACTCGCTCTGGTTTTCTTCAGCATGTCTCTTCGTTGAATTCGAGTCTTATTCCCCTACAGTATCCTCTGTTATTTCCCTTTGGTGACAAAGGATTCCATCTTGGTATCAAGTATATTGCTACTGTTGGGTTTCATGGAGATGGGCATTGTAATATTGGTGGACGTTTACGTGGTCGTTCTTCTCGAGGGCAAGTATCTATGATGGAATATTATAATTATTACTTCCATTATAGACGGGGGGAGCCAAATCCTTATACCTGTTGCGGTCGTTTGAGCCAGCAGATAGGTGTGAATTCTTATTCTTGTGTGGAAGCTAATCGTTTGGACTTTCACTTTCAGCAACAAGATGATTTATGTTCTGAGACGTATCAAGGTATTACTGATGCTGTCGGACAGGGTGCATCAACTGGTGAGAATTTGGGGATTCAGTTTATATTACATTCGAGTTTTACGGGTGGACCTCGGTACATGGTGCTTAATTACCATGATGGTATGGCTATTTGTCGCGAATATGGTGCTCCCGGTCTTTTTGTCACTTTTACATGCAATCCAAAGTGGCAAGAAGTTGGTGATGCTCTCGCATATGAAGGTGGTCAGACTCACGTTGATCGTCCTGACATTGTTACGCGTGTTTTCAATATAAAATTTGAAGAATTTTTAGAAGATGTAAAGGATGGATCAGCATTTGGAGCTATTCAAGCTTGTGAGTTATTATTTATTTTCCCTGCTGTCCCATTGTGGTCTCCTTCTTTGAATTTAATTATTATTATTTTGGTTATACAATTTTCAGATTTGTATGTGGTGGAATTTCAAAAGAGAGGGCTTCCTCATACTCATACTCTTATCTGGCTTAAAGAGAGTACGAAGGATCCTTCGCCTGCTTTTATAGATAATCTGGTGTGTGCTGAGTTACCAGATCCAATGGTTGACCCTTTGGGATATATACTTGTGGATGAATTCATGGTTCACGGCCCATGTGGTATGTTGGATGACAAGTGCCCTTGTATGAAAGATGGCACTTGCTCAAAGCGATTTCCAAAGTCTTTTAACAGTGAGACGATGGTGGATGAGATGGGGTTTCCTGTATATCATCGACGCCCCTCTGCTAATTTTGTTCTTAGAAAGAAGGGGACTCTTCGTTTGGATAATCAATGGGTTGTCCCCTACAATATGAAATTACTCAAAAAGTTTCAGGCTCATATAAATGTTGAGTGGTGCAATAAGACAAATCTTCTTAAGTATTTGTTTAAGTATCTCACAAAAGGCCCTGATGTAGCACGGTTCCGAATCCGTTCTGAAAATGAAAATAGAAGCGTGTATGTTGTCCGTAATCCAACTGGGAGGAATGAAATCGATGAATATGTTAAATGCAGGTTAATACATTGGTTTGTAAATTTGTTCTGCTTACTCTATGTGTATTCTGTTCATTTATCCTATTTATTCAGTTTTCTGTTGTTTCCTGTAGGTATTTATCTGCTTGCGAATCATTTTGGAGAATGTTTGGCTATGATATTCATGGTCGACAACCTTCTGTCGAGAGATTAGTGGTGCATATGCCTGCTATGAATCGAGTTATTTTTCATGAAACTGATGATTTGGAAAGAGTACTAAGTAATCCATCTGCTCATAAAACTATGTTAACTGAATGGTTTGTAGCTAACCAGCAACATCTTAGTGCTCGGACATTAACTTATTTGGAATTCCCTTCTAAATGGTGTTGGGATAGCAAAGAGAAGATATGGTCAAAGCGAAAACGACAGCAAAAATTGGGCAATAAGATTGGTCGTATCTACCATGTGCATCCAAGCACAGGGGAGTTATTTTTTCTTCGCATGTTGCTTATGATTGTTCCTGGTGCTACTTGCTTTGAAGATCTCAAAGTTTACGATGATGTTCTTTATGATACTTTCAAGGAGGCCTGCCAAGCCAGAGGATTGGTAGGAGATGATAATGAGTGGTTTAGGTTGTTTGATGAAGCAATTGTTTGGGCTACTCCGTTTCAGTTGCGCCATCTATTTATGGCAGCATTGTTACATTGTGAAATATCTAATGGTCGTGCTCTTTTTGAGCGTTATTGGCCAAGTATGGCAGAGGATATTTCTTATCGTCTTTCAATGGCATTGGGCAACCGAAGATATGTTGCGCCACCTGAGTTTCTTTATGAA
This sequence comes from Triticum dicoccoides, assembly GCF_002162155.2. Classification (NCBI taxonomy): domain Eukaryota; kingdom Viridiplantae; phylum Streptophyta; class Magnoliopsida; order Poales; family Poaceae; genus Triticum; species Triticum dicoccoides. Next base: position 460,900,811 of record NC_041393.1, read on the forward strand.
CAAGTTTTGCGTGAACTTGGTTCCCTTTTTGCTAAGAATGGATCGTGTTTGTCAGCGTTTAATTTGACAACACGACCGATTTCAGTAGATTCCGACTGTCAAAATAGACTTGTGGCAGAAGAAATGAGGTATGATACAGTCAAATTAGCAATTGAGGCTAAGTTTACATATGAAAAATTAAATTGTGAACAGAGGGCCATATATGACGAGATTGTACATGTTGTTCATGTCGGGAAAGGTGGCCCATATTTTATATCAGGTTATGGTGGGACTGGTAAAACATTTCTTTGGAATTCTATCATTTCCAATTTACGATCAGAAAGAAGAATTGTTCTTGTTGTTGCTTCTTCGGGCGTTGCATCTGTACTCCTGCCTGGTGGTCGCACTGGTCATTCTAGGTTCAGGATACCAGTTGACATTACTGATCGCAGTCAGTGTAGCATTTCCAGAAATTCTCATTTGGCTGAATTATGTTAGAAAGATTGCTTGATTCTTTGGGATGAAGCTCCTATGACACACCGTTGATGTTTCGAAGCCCTTGACCGGACTTTGAAAGATGTTCTTTCTGTTGAAAATAAGGAGAATGCTCTTCTACCTTTTGGTGGAAAGGTTGTCGTGCTTGGTGGAAAGGTGTGGAGGATGGATGGATGGACAGAGAGAAGTGACCAAGTGCACGCGGGGTCAAAGGAGTGCTCCTCTGGCCCACGGAGAAACACAATCTCAGATGTATCAACTAAATGTATCGTTTCATCTATGGACTACTTTGTCCTAGACAAATATTTCAAACAAACTTACCAAAAAATACAAAATAACTAAATAGCTAATTAGTCCGAGTGGCGCGGCGCGCCGCCGCGCACTACCCGCTAGTTTATAATTAGGGCCAGATAGGTCTCTCTCCAGCCACTCATATACAGATTTAGTAGTGAATCTACCTCCACTATTCAAGGACCAGGAGATAACATCAGGGTTCTCATTCAGGGGCTTCTTCTTAGCCTCACACACCATCCAATTCCATTGTTCTTCCAGCTCTCCAAAGAGCCTACGTCTGAAGGTTATATTATAGTCATTGTCTACAAAGGAGGCAACAGTACAATCTTGATCATGACAGATATCATAAAGAACAGGAAAGCGTTCTCGCAGGATACAATTATCCAACCATGGGTCGTGCCAAACCCTTGCCAAGTCACCTTTTTTAATGGCGATTTTTCTTCCAGCCATATAAGTATCTTTGACCTTCATGATGGATTTCCAACAAGGAGAATCAGAGAAGCGACTGCGGATGTTCGCGACGGTTTTGTTCCTAAAATATTTTGCACGGACGATGCACTACCATAGACCATCACCAGTTTCCAACTTCCACCACCACTTCACAAGCAGGCTGATATTTTGCTTGTGAAGGTCTTTTATACCCAAGCCACCAATTTTTTTCTATCGGCAAATTCTAGTCCATTTAACCATATGATAAGCTCGCTTCTTGTTCTTCCTCCTCCAAAAGAAGTGTCTGCGATGTTTATTGACTTTTTCTATAAAGGTTTTGTTGAAAAGAAACATCGACATCAGGTAGGATGGAATACCATCCAAACTGGAGTCTAATAAGGTGAGCCTAGCACCAGAGGAGGCTGCATATGCCACACACGCATCCAATTTCTTAACCATCTTAACATCCAGGGAATCCAACTCAATGTTCTTAAGAGTGGAATAAGTAACTGGAACTCCCAAGTATTTCATAGGTAAAGACCCCACACTGCAGCCAAATAGATCAGCATATATCATGTCTATATCATTATCCCCTCCCACCACAAACACTTCGCTCTTATCATAGTTAATCTTTAACCTAGACATGAGTTCGAAAAGATACAACAACAACTTGATGTTCACAGCTTTGTCAATATCATGTTCAAAGCACAGGATAGTATCGTCTGCGTATTGAAGGATGCCTACCCCTCCTTCTATCAGCCCAGAGGCAAGCCCCTTAATGAGATTATTTTTCTGGGCAGAAATGACCATCTTAGTCAGGCATTCTGCCGCAAGATTAAAAAGGAATGGGGAATGTGGGTCACCTTGCATCACCCTCTTAGCCCTCTGGATATAAGGTCCCATCTCATCATTGATCTTAACACTAACCGTGCCATTCCTAAGGATTTGAGACACCCACCCACACCACTTTGAGTTAAACCCACGTTTAACATGACAATCCAGTAAGAACTCCCAGTTAACTTTGTCATAGGCTTTCTCAAAGTCAATCTTAAAGATTACTCCCACATCCTTTTTCACATGAGTATAGTGTAAAACCTCATGCAAGGATAGAATACCGTCGACAATATGCCTCCCCTTAATGAAAGCATTTTGTTGGATGCTAAAGATTTTGTTAGCAACCTTCGCAGCTCTAAGGTCCATCACTTTCGTGATCAATTTATATGGGCATCGCAGCAAGCATATGGGTCGATATTGCTGTATTCTGTTTGCCTCTGCAGATTTAGGGAGTAACTTGATAATGCCATAGTTCAAGCGTTGAACATCTAATTTTCCCTCATAGAAACACTCAAAGAGATTGAACAACTCCGGATTCACAATGTCCCAACAATGTTGATAGAATTCTGCAGGAATATTGTCCGGTCCAGGAGCGCGATTAGGTTTCATCGCAAAAAGCGTTGTTTTAATTTCCTCAAGAGAAAAAGGGCGGGTCAGGTATTCATTATCCTCAGGCACGATGTTTTCATCTTGGACCACAGAGAAGCATCAATTTGACAAATATTACCAGGGGCTGGTCCAAACAGTTCTCTATAGTATTCAGTAGCATGGGACAACAGGTTTTTGGTCCGTTCTACAATCACTGTACCACACTCCAATGAAATCATGGAGTTTTTCCTACGACGCCCATTGGCCACTTTGTGAAAGAAATCAGTGTTGTTGTCCCCCTTTAGGAGCCATCTCCCATTCGAGAACTGGTGCCAATGAGTCTCCTCATCGATGTACATGTCATTAAGCTCAACTAGGATATTCAACTTCCTAGTATAGGCCTCCCCACACAGGTCATTATCTTCCTCCATTCTCTCCAGCTCCTGAAGCTCGAGTCTGATAAGATTTTTCCTAATCTTATTCTGACCAAAAATGTTGGAACCCCATCCCTTGAAGAATTTCTTAATTCTTTTCAACTTGATATTTAAAATATCAATAGGATCAATAGTGTAAACAGGCTGCGCCCAAATTACATCCACTAGAGGAAGAAACTCAGGATTGCCCAACCAAGCATTATCAAATTTGAAGCATCTACTACCAGGGGTTCTAGGTGAAGCCACCCCCCATCCAAGAGTAAAGGATTATGGTCAGAGATCTCCTTGACTAATTTTTTAACAGACACAAGAGGATAAAGGTCCTCCCAGTCCGAGGACATTAAAATTCTATCCAGCTTTTCCAAAGTAGGGCGCTCTTGATTGTTTGACCAAGTGTAACAACCTCCTGACATGTGAATCTCCCTCAGCCCCAACAGGTGTATAACTGATTTGAACACATCAGAGAAATGAGACAGAGGCGTTTTCTTGTTCTTCTCTCCACTATGACGAAGGATGTTAAAATCTCCACCAACTATAAAAGGGATAGTGGTCTTGTGGCGCATAGATGACATCTCAGCTATAAACTCCAGTTTATTTTCATCTTGAGCAGCCCCATAAACTACCAACAAGGCCAAACTACAATTCTTACTCTTATCGAAGAGATTGATTTGTACAATAAACTTCCCATGTTTCACTTCCATGATATCAAACTTATCTTTATTGATCCCACAAAGGATGCCCCCCGATTTCCCCCTAGAGGGATTCCACTCCCACATAAATTTTTGGTGTGGGTCCAATTTTCTGAAAAAACAAGGAGTATAACTACTCTTCATAGTTTCCTGTAACCCAAGGAAGTCAACCTCATTGGCATTAATCATGTCAGTGAGGCAGGTAGACATGCCTTTCTTACCTGCCCCCCTATAATTCCAAAATAGGCCAATCATTTATAACGATCAGGTTTATCCCTCATCCTGGTAGGTCTGCCAGGATTCTTAGCAGCCCTACCCTCTCCCTCCTTCTTTTGACTTCTAGTCATGGGTCTAACAGGGTCTTTATGGGGCGAAATGACCACTGTTCGTCTTCGCTGGTTTCTCTTCTTTTTTTGTTTAGATTGAACAAGAATAAAAGGTTCCTCCTCATCTTTATCTTCCTCCCATGTTAAGGACAGAGGAACACTGTTTCCCAACCCATCATTAATAACAATCTTGGGGGAATCTCTTTCATTTTTCTTATCTAGAAGTAAATTCCTAGATATCTCTAGCTCACGAATGACATTAACAGTATCAAAGTTGTCATCAGGAATTTGTACTCCCATAAGGGAGGCACGCAGTACAATTTCAGTATTAGATAGCACAGAGAACTGATTTTTTGTGTTAAGCATATTTTTACCTTCAAGGTCTCGCTTCTTCATTCTATTAGCAGCCTTGTCCTCCATCTTTTCCAGCTTCTCAAATTGTCTGCGTGAAGTTAGTTCTTCAGATATCACCACTTCCCTGAGGGAGACCCAGTGGGCGATTCCACAGTGTAAACACTGCAATCCCCTCCCCCCTCTGTCGAACCTTCTTCAAGAGGGACGATATGAGGCAGAGAGGGCCAACTCACATAATCTAACAAGGGAGGGAACACAGGCCCATGCGAATTTTCATAATGATGCAAAAACATGGGAGAAGGAGGAACATGGGTTTGGATGATGTCCCAAGCACTCGTTCTGTTGGCAGGAAGCACCCCCCATCCTCACAACTCATCTCATCATCAATGTTCCCAGAAACTGTGTTATTAACAGGAGAATCATAATATGACATTTTCCCCTTATCGTGCTCTCTTGCCATAGCCTCAATGAGCAGCTCAGTATGATTCCCTTCGTCACTATCCTCCTCTTCCTCATTCTCAACAACAGTAGCTAATCTCTGTGAATTTTTATCATAGTTTTGTGAAGACTGATTCCCCACCATAGATGCATCAGTTTCCCCTTGCTCCGTAGAAGAAGCTGGGTATGAGTCCACCCTAGCTTTTTTGGGGACTGAGGGGGATGCACTGCTGTCAACATCAATGGAGGTTTGATTTTTTTCTCCCCCAATAGAGATCACTTTCTCAACCTCATAGAAAAAGTCAAAGAATTGTTCACCCAACATCCCTTCGGCAGAAGGGGGAATTTTCTTGACCTCTCTGCACCCAAGTAATATCCTGACATACTCAGGTTTATGTAATGTTGCCTCATCCACTTCCAAGGTTATACCAACCAGCCCCCCAGCATATGCAGCATGCTCAGAGCATCTTTTTTCTAGTGGGATATTTCTTACACGAACCCATGCTTTTTCCATACTCCCTTTAGCGCCCATAGATGCAGACCATGGAGTAATGCAGACAATGATATAACCATCTTTCAAAGGGAGACGTTTACCATAGCAGCACGCCCTTTCTACTTCACTGGCATTAGGAAACCGCATGACAAATTGAGTGGGACTAATGGAACGAGCAGTGCAGCGCCATTTTTTCTTGCCAGGTTTATGAGCAAAAATGCAATTGAATTCATGTTCTATCTCCTTCACTGTAGCGACCCCTTCTATGACAGTGATAACTACGTTATTGGTTTTCTCATAACTCTATTTAGAAGCACACAGATCAGGAATATAGAAAAAGCCCTGGCCAGGTGATTGAAACCCGCACAACATAGGAACACACTCCCACGGCCTCAACGATTGACATAACTGAGCCATATGACCAAGCTTGTTGCATTTCTCGCAACGAATAGTAGGGCAACGCGGAGTGAAATGACCTGAGTTGTTGCAGTTGAGGCATCGCTCCTCGGAGCTCTTGGTGGCCGGAGTCGTGGTCGAATCTGCGGCAGGGGGTGGAGTCGCGTCCTTGGGGGCCGCCATCTTCTGAGTCCCCCACTCCTTGGCCCCTCCTCCCACCGCCCGCGCCGCCGCCTCCCACTTGTCGCTGACCCCGCCGCCCGCAGATCTGGAACTCCCGGCCGCGGCCGTCGACAGATCCGGCCGCTGCCACACCATGTTGCGCGTCTGGTTGGGTGGCGGAGGTCGGCGTCCACCCCCGAGCCCACCACGGCCAGCGAAGTCGCGTCGCCCTCCAAATCTCCCCCCGCCTTGATCCCCCATCGCCTTGGATGGATCGAGACGGATCTTCGAGCCCTCTGCGACTTGCGCAAAGGAGCGGTCGTCGCCGCCAACCTTGCCACGCCACCAGCCGAAGGAATCGCGCGGCGGGGGTGGAGAGGAGGAGGAAACCCTAGTTTTCTCCCACAGGTGGCCGAAGAGATAGGCGAGATGCGAGTCGGATCTGGTATGAGTGGTGGTAGGTGGGGAACTGGGTGCGCCCACGCCCCCTCGGTGCCCATTAAGTACCTCGACGCCATTGCCGTGGATGGGCCCTGC
>NC_041393.1:460907643-460920571 GCF_002162155.2 Triticum dicoccoides
CGCGCATCCAACCGCTGCATGCCGCTCCGCGCGCGCTGCGCACCAGGCCCCGCATGCAGCAAGGGCGTGCATGGCGGCTGGATGAACTGTCCAACCCTAGCCACATGACACGGGAACGAGATCGCCTGTCCGATCTCGATGCGTTCCCCCTCGCGCATCTACCGTCACGCCCCGCTTGTCAAGCAGCACCATCCGGAGCGCGCCATGGCGGAGGAGGATCTCGCCGTCGTCAGCGTTGAGCGTGCGCGCCGTGATGAAATTGGGGACGAACGTGGCGTGCCATCGCCTGTCGGTCATCGTCACCCTTCAACCGTGCCGTGAGTTAAGGCCGGCAGTTAATTAGGGGAGGCATTGGCGTCATTAACTACGAGCTTACTTAATGCGACCTTCTTTTACTCCTCGAACTAGGGGGGCCGGGGCCACCGCCGCGCCCGCGCCCGCGCGAGCTGCCCGTGGGAAGCGCCGAGGCCGGAGCTCGAGGCCTCGAGCAAAGTACTCCCACAGTAATAAAAGCCCTGTGTTCGGGGTCCGTTCGACTTGCGTTACTGTCTCCGTCACGGGAAGAAAAAACGTACTCAACCCTGGGACCGGCCGACTGGAGTTCGTGCACGACACACGATCGTCGGTGGTTCTTCTCGTCTTGTGCCGTGCTGCCAGAACCTCCGATGGATCGATGTCGCCCCGTGGCCGTCACCACCGGGCGTACGCGCCTGTCCCAGTTTTGGCCACACCCCGATCCGCGGTGCCCTGCTATGCATACCCTGTCACGCCAACCGGCCGGTAGTTCCCGACCGACGCGACGGGCGTCCGCAAAACGGGCAAATATCCGCCGAACTTATTGGCAGTTGTTGCGCGTGCGATGCAAACCGTCGCTTAATTTCGCCGGCGTCGGTGGCTGACGACGGCCGTGTAGACGGCGGCCTTTGGATTCCTCCGTCGGCTTCAGATCGACGCTCGAGCGGCCGCGCTTCAACGTGTCCATCGATCCACGAGGACGGAACCGAGATAGTGCGAGAGAGCGACTGGTCGGTGCGCGCACTCGATCGACAGCCGGCGGGCTGCGGCTGCTACGTGACTCACGGTCGCTCTCCTGCTAAAGCTTTCCTAGCGGCTATGATCACATCCGTGGCGCCAATTCCTGCTTTGAAACCTTGTAACCGAGTTCTCCAGGAATGGCAGCAACTCTAGCACAGTGGGTCAGTGGCCATTATTTTTTTAATGAAAGGAATTTCCTTCCCCAATTTCATTAACTAAACCAACATTTTTGTCTACGACCCAAACACAGCAAGAACCGGTAAGGTTCCAAACCTCTTTTTTTTAGAAAACTTCGGACCTATTCATTTTCGATAATGACAGTACAATGAACATCAGAAATAATAAACATTTTATCAAGATCCATAGACCACCTAGCAGTGACTACAAGAACTGAAGCGAGACGAAGGCGCGCAGGCGTCATCGCCCTCCCTTGCCGAAGTCGGTCAAAAATTATTGTAGTAGACAGTTGGGAAATCGTCGTGCTAAGGCCCCACAGGACCAGCGCAGTAGAACAACAACTGCCACCGATGAAGAATAGCATAAATCGGAAGGATCCAACCTGAAGGCACACGAACGTAGATGAACTATGACCAGATCCAACCAAATCCATCAAGGATAGATCCGCCGAAGACACACCTCCACACGTCCACCAACGATGCTAGACACACCACCGAGACGGGGGCTAGGCGGGGAGAATCTTATTCCATCTTTAGGGAGCCGTCGCTGTCTCGTCTTCCTGAGCAGGACACAAACCCTAAAAAAATTTAAAGAAACATTTAAAAATAAAGCCCTCCCACCAGCAAGGGCTGGGATCCACCACGCCACCATGGCCCTAAGGCCACTGAAGACGTGGCGGATCAGCGACGGCGCTAGTGAGAGGCAAAGGAACCGTAAAACTTTTCTTAGGGGAGGAGGCGACTACGTGAGGTATCACCTTAAATCTTGCCAACTCGCTGACACCCACCCCCTCCCCCCCTCCTTCACCCCAACAAGGTGAAGCAAAAAAGGGAAACGCCTAAACTAGTCCTAGGTCAGGTACATATGAAGGACCAAACAACAGAACAACCCACTACCAGGGGACTAGCAACCCCAGGAAACCATCTACCAACAAACCACAGGAGCTACCCCACCCCCTCCCCCAAAAAAAGCACCAAGTTTCGAACCATACACAGGGGGAAGCAACAAAAGCTGCGAACAGGGAAGAGCACACCGATTCCAACTCAGATCAAGCACCCTCCAGTCTTGGAATCTAAGAAGGCCGGCTTCGTCTTGCTTGAAATATCTCAGTGGTGGCTCGATCAAGAAGTCTCGCGCACCGCTGCAGCTCCAGTCTTGCGTCCTTCCTCACTTGCAAAGCATTCCAATCATTAATCTAATGAGAAACACCAAATGGATCATTACTAGGTTGAGCAGGCCATTTCTTCTAAAAACAAGCTAAATTTGAAGCTTTCCAAATACTCCAAATAATTGCAGCAACCCCCACAGATAAGATTTTCCTTTTCCTAGGTCACATCCTTTTCAACCACACATTAAAACAATTATTTACACAATAGAAATCACAAGGAATTCCTAAGCTGCAACTCACTATATTCCAAGTGTACCTAGCTAAAGGACATTAAAAAAGATGATTGATAGATTCCTTATTTCCACAAAAAGGACATTCAGCCCCACAATTTCCTCCACGGTGCAGTAACACGTCTCTGGTTAAAATACTCTCCTTCAATATAAGTCAAAGAAAGGATTTGATCCTGGGAGGGATTTTAACCTTCCAAAGGAATCTATCAGGACTTTTTCCTCCTATTTGCATTGCAGAATAAAATGACTAAACACTGTACTCTCTCGATGAATCTAGTAGCCAAGACAATTTATCCTCATTATCATTTAATGAAACATTCTTATAGAGATCAACCAATAATTGCCACTAATCAGCTTTTTCTCCACCCAAAGCTCTTCTAAAACTTAAAGGAGAAAGATTGAAAGGAAAAGCATCATGCACTGCAATGTGATGATTTTGAGGTATCTTATATATTCTAGGGTATGCCAAGTACAAGCTTTCCTTTCCCAACCATCTATCCTCCCAAAACCTAGTTTTTTTCATTCCCCACACAAAATTTACATCAAGACACAAAGAGAATTTGATTTTCATCAATCACTGACAAAATGTGAATCACCCTATTTAAACTGAACTTATCCAAGTGTTGAACTACCAACATATTTCCCCCACAAAACACTTTGCCATAAACCATCTACACCGAACAATTTTGACAACTACTTAGCAAGCTGGACAATATTCATAGTTTCCGGATCTAAAATCCCTAAACCACCCAAGTCCACACAAACAATACTCCAAACAACCAGATGATATTTCTGTTTCTCTTTTTCCCCACTCCACAAAAACTAGCTCTGGGTCTATCATACAGTTGGGAAACATAGTAGGAAACAAAAAAATGTTCGTCCTACGATCAACCAGGAACACTGTCACGACCCAGTCCCTAGTAGGGGCCCCAAATCTCTGCGCTTACTGTCTCAATCCCTGGATCATTAGCTGACACGCACAGTCGATGATGAAATACCAAGGATACACCACATGTCATAGTATTACCTCATAGATCTAGTGCTTTACAATACATACCTGCTTAGCTTATGGGCTAATTTACATTACGAACATGCAATGGAGATAACATTCTAGTCTTGTGGTGTCCATCCACTCAAAGGCAAGAGTTGAGTATAGCGTCATAACCCTACTTTGTACTTTTCGTTCGATAGGGCAAACCTGCAACATGTTACGTTGCAGCCACAAGGGTCAATACATTGAATGTATTGGCAAGCTTCACTAGGGTTGGCTTGTTGGAACATTGAACATGCAATTTGGTGTGCCTGGGTTTTCCTTTGTGCAAAATTAGTTTTCCTACGTTTGTAATAGTGGTGTACTCTAATAGTTGGACATACCGTATAACACGGTAGTCCTAGATAGGTCGTATCACGCGACTGTCCAAAATATAAACATTTGAGTATGTGGGCCTCCGAATCAAACGGTTGCGCCAAACCTTTCTCCCGAGACCCTGGTTCCGCCAGTCTGTTGAGATCAGCTCCGTACTCCCTTTGGTTCAACCCGTTGATTTTATTAGAAGAGGTGTTGAGATCAAGCTAAAAATTGTGAGATGGCTTGCTCTAAAGTTGTCCATAACCAGGGCACGACTAATCATGATTAGTTTTATGTACTCTACAGAGGTTTATGTACTTTGTCAGTGACTGCCGATTACACTCTCCTGCTACTAAACTTCACATGTGAAGTAGATAGGTAGATCAAGACAAGACTTTTGAGAAGTATTAGCCCTCTCAAAAATGGCAGACCCAGTCCGGTTCCCTACATGCAAATCTACATCTGATGATCTCGCCCTACAGAAGGGTTCCCAGAACTTGGTCCTGTCAGAGCTCATATTGTCTCACGGTTAGACATGGAATTTACTCAACTTTGAGCTCGTACAATCCCTTTGATACATGGGTGGCATTCCCCACCAATGAGTACACTCTGATGACCCAATCAAAGCCAGTCCACCCAAGTCGATTCATTAATTAAGTAGTTAACCATAAGTAACCTTTAATGTGATCCCAATCCATGTTATAGCAGCTAAGCAACTGCTCGTTGGTTACAAGTTCAGGGTATAATGGACCTACATTCCTTCTGTTGGGTTCTGTCAAGCATAAAGTAAAATCCTATAGGGGTTTCCTAGTTGAAAACAACTACAATGCATGAAAACATAGGTTATGATGAAAGGTTCTGTTGGAAATATGCCCAAGAGGCAATAATATTGTATTATTATATTTATGTTTTCATAATTAAGAGTTTATATCCCATGCTATCATTGCTATGATCCCGGAATGTGTGATTCAGTGGAAAAGTCATATGCACGTGAGAAATGATAAACGGTAAAAAAATAGGTTCCTAGTCTTGCTTCTAAGGCTGACACTCAAGTGTTATGGGTGATCATGTTTTTCGGATCTTAGGATATCATTACATGTAACGATAGTTGTTGGTGCTAAAACCGACTGATCTCTGGTAGGGGGTCCCGAGGTGTGGATCTGGGAACAACGGGTAATAGGATACAAGGGAGACGATCTTCACCCAGGTTCGAGCCCTCTCGAAGAGGTAAAAGCCTACATCCTGCTTTGGTTGTATTGATGTGATGGAATACAAAGTACAAGAGGAGATCCCTCGAGATCGTATGATTGTGTTCTAAACCCTAAGGCTCATAATTGTGCCTCTATGGAGTAAGCCCCTCAGCTTATATATGCACTGGGGTACCTAGGTTTACACAAATTGTCGGTTGCCAACTAGAAATAAACACGCCGACTATTAGAATTATCCTTGAAGTATACGCCATTTCTTCGATGGTTTCCATCTTGCTACGACGAGGTTCATAGCTTAGGCTATCCTCAAGGCGGTGTCTGGTAGGCCACTAGTTCGGCCCATAGCAAACAGGTCATCCGGGTTTGTAACCCTAGTCTGGGACAGCCTTAGTAGCCCCTACTAGTCTCTAATGTCAAGGACTATTGTTCCCTACTCAGACAGACTACCTGTGCTTGATGTCTTTTGCTTGGCATGCAAGTTCTTCCATAGCTAGATTGTATTCAAATCTGAGGTCTTTTTTAATCCAAGGCAACTTTTGGAGCTCCTCCTTTATGGACGAACCCGCCTGAAAGATCGAGGATGTCGCCTAGAGGGGGGGGGGTGAATAGGCGCTTTAAAATAATTACGGTTTAGGCTTGAACAAATGCGGAATAAACCTAGCGGTTAATTTGTCAAGCACAAAACCTACAACAACTAGGCTCACCTATGTGCACCAACAACTTATGCTAAGCAAGATAAGCAACTATGTGATAGCAAGATATATGACAAAGAACAATATGGCTATCACAAAGTAAAGTGCATAAGTAAAGGGGCTCGGGTAAGAGATAACCGAGGCACGCGGAGACGACGATGTATCCCGAAGTTCACACCCTTGCGGATGCTAATCTCCGTTTGGAGCGGTGTGGAGGCACAATGCTCCCCAAGAAGCCACTAGGGCCACCATAATCTCCTCACGCCCTCGCACAATGCAAGATGCCGTGATTCCACTAAGGGACCCTTGAGGGCGGTCACCGAACCCGTACAAATGGCGACCCTTGGGGGCGGTCACCGAACCCGTACACTTTGGCAACCCTTGGGGGCGGTCACCGGTACCCGTCAAATTGCTCGGGGCGATCTCCACAACCTAATTGGAGACCCCGACGCTTGCCCGTAGCTTTACACCACAATGATTGAGCTCCGAACACCACCAACCGTCTAGGGCACCAAGGCACCCAAGAGGAACAAGCTCTAGGGTGCCCAAACACCCAAGAGTAATAAGCTTCTCAAACTTCACTTCCACGTATCACCGTGGAGAACTCAAACCGATGCACCAAATGCAATGGCAAGGGCACACGGAGTGCCCAAGTCCTTCTCTCCCAAATCCCACCAAAGCAACTAATGCTAGGGAGGAAAATGAGAGGAAGAACGAAAGAAGAACATGAAGAACTCCAAGATCTAGATCCAAGGGGTTCCCCTCACTTAGAGGAGAAAGTGATTGGTGGAAACGTGGATCTAGATCTCCTCTCTCTTTTCCCTCAAGAACTAGCAAGAATCCATGGAGGGATTGAGAGTTAGCAAGCTCGAAGAAGGTCAACAATGGGGGAAGAACACGAGCTCAAAGGATAAGGTTCATTGGGGAAGAAGACCCACTTTTATAGGAGGGGGAAAATCCAACCGTTATCCCACTCACCAGCCCCGCACAGAGTGGTACTACCGCTAGGGAAGGGCGGTACTACCGCTCCGGGCGGTACTACCGCTCAACCCAGCGGTACTACCGCGCTGCCAGGGCCCTGACCCCAGGGCGGTACTACCGCTAGGGAAGAGCGGTACTACAGCTTAGGGCGGTACTACCGCTCCTACTACCTCCCTTAGTGCCGCAAAACCCGACACGAAAAACTTCGTTCGAGAATCGAGGCGGAAGTAGCCCAGACGCACAGCGGTACTACGGCCGAAACTCCCAAGCGGTACTACCTTTCGGAGAGCGGTACTACCGCTTGGAGCAGTACTACCGCTCTGAGAGCGGTACTACCGCTGGGGAGCTTCGGCGGTACTACCGCTGAGGGTCGCAGTACTACCGCTGGCACCAACCTTAAGCCACAACCACGAAAACAAAGAATACTCCAAGGAAAACCAGAGCTGCCATAACTTCTTCATATGAGCTCCGAATTGAGCAAACTCAAGCTTGTTGGATAGAGCAAGACGAGTAGCATCAAAACATCATAGTAAGAAGAGGCAGGGGAGGTATGCTTAGCAAACAAAGAATATGCAACCGAGAAGAACCGGCATACCCTCCAACATCGAAAACATCATAGAAGATGCATGAGAACTCCGTTTTCGATGAACTCGAGCTTGTCACCAAGATGGCCAAAAGCTGCAAATCTCACAAGGAGAAGAACCAAACAAGAACCAATAAAGATGATGCAAGGATGCAATGGTTTGAGCTCTCTACGAATGATATGATCAAGCAACTCATCGAGAGCCCCCCTTGATAGTACGGCAAACGATCCTATAACCCGGTCTCCCACAACTACCATGAGACCGGTAAAATACAAAACCTATCAAGGGCAAACCTTTGCCTTGCACATGGTCCACTTGAGCTAGATGATGACGATCTTGACTCCCTCAAGTTGGACCACCTTTCTTGATTGCGTTGGCTTGATGAAGACTAGTTGATTGCTCCCCCATACTCCACTGTGGGTGAGCCTCTCTTCTGCACATCTTCACAAGTCCATTGTCACCACAATGGACGGCAAGCTTCAAGCATTTGATCTCGTCATGATGCTTCACTTGAACTTGCACACCACAACCTAACCCCACAAAGAACTCTCACGAAGATCACGGGTTAGTACACAAAGCGTAATTGACAGTGCTTACCATACCATGGGGTCGCTTGATCCCTCTCGGTACATATTCTACGCTTTGTGTGTTGATAAACCTGATTTACTCTTTGACTTAGTCTTGATCAGCCTTGAATCTGTCCAACTCTCTTCATTTGGATGATGTCTTGAAGGTAAACATGAATGGTCACACAATCTTCTTCTTCAAGACATGCTTGCAATAAGCTCAGCACTCACATGACCATTCTTTGGATAATTCCTTAATAGCACCTTGGTCAACTCATAAACTCCTTGAAACCACACATGGACTTCAAGAAAAGACTATGGACAGATCCTTCAAATATAACTCAAGACAACCATTAGTCCATAGAGATTGTCATCAATTACCAAAACCAAACATGGGGGCACCGCATGTTCTTTCACCGCCGACCATATGCTCTAACAGGTCATTTGGCACCCATCATTTGGGTTGAAATTCGCGGAATTCATTTGCGTTCCAACATGAACGTGTTTAGTTGCCCAGAATTTGGTGTGGGAAATCATTCAACAAATCGAGCTAATTGAAACAGTATGTAAAACCAAATCCCATCGATGTACCTATAATTCTCCAAATTCGCTCAGCCCTGATGCCCTCGTCTTGTCCCTGACGCCCGCGTCTCCTTCACCCACAACCGACCACAAGATCTGTTGCCGCCGCCCAGTCCAGAGAACCCAGGTCGCCTGAGTCCATCTCCACCCAACGCCAGGCCAAGGGCATCCCCATCTCCTGACTTCTTAATCGCCATCTGGGATGGTCAATTTAGGGGAGGGAGATGATGAGGGTTGCCTCAACAAAGATGATGATTAGGCTACACAAACAAGCATTGGCGAGATGGAGAGGCAAGGGGATGATCTGACATGGCTTCCGCTGCAGAGCAAAGTGGTCGATTTAGTGGAGGGAGACGGTGAGGGTTGCCTCAACAAAGATGACGATTAGGCTGCATGAACAAGCACTCGCGAGATGGAGAGGCAAGGGGATGATCTGACATGGCTGCCGCTGCAAAGCAAAGTGGCAGGAGCAGGAACCGGCGTTGTGATTCAATTTTGGGATCACTGCAGCTACCGTTGTTGAAGCCACGACCTAGGTAGTTCTTCACTAGCTTAAAGAGGGACTCGACACCATCTATCTACTAGCTGTGCTCATTGCATGTACCAGTACTAATCGGCAAGCCAAGTTGCAGTTCTATGGAGCAAGGATGAATCAATGGTACTTTAGTGTGCCCTTTGTATAAATTAAAATTTGTTGTTGGTAAGGATTTCTTCTCAAAATCCTAGTGACAACCAAACTTAAAATTTGGATTTGGCATCTGGATGTTTCCAAATGAAATTTGAAGAGATTTCATTTCATTTCTGCCAAATGAAATGAAATCATGGGAGCCAAACGAGCTGTAAGGGTCATAGTTCGGCACCCGAAGTCTTGAGATTGCTTAGCCTCAAAGGCTTGCCAAATAGGTGTGTGTTGGAAATATGCCCTAGAGGCAATAATAAATTGGTTATCATCATATTTCCTTGTTCATGGCAAATGTTTATTATTCATGCTAGAATTGTATTGTCCGGAAACTTAAATACATGTGTGGATATATAAACAACACCGTGTCCCTAGTAAGCCTGTACTAGACTAGCTCGTTGATTAAAGATGGTTAATGTTTCCTAACCATAGGCATGAGTTTTCAGTTGATAACGGGATCACATCATTAGGAGAATGATGTGATAGACAGACCCAACCATAAGCTTAGCATATGATCGTGGTAGATATATAAATTGAAAAGTAAAACAAAAATTGTAAAATTGCAGCAAGGTATTTTTGGTATTATAAATATGATAAAAGTAGACCCGGGAGCCATAGTTTTCACTAGAGTCTTCTCTCACGATACATAGCATACAGTGGGTAGACAAATTACTGTTTGGCAATTGATAGAAAAGTGCATAGTTATGACGTTATTCATGACAATGATCATATATATAGGCATCACGTCCGTGACAAGTAGACTGACTCCTGCCTGCATCTTCTACTATTACTCCACTTCGAGAGTGCTTTTATGCTTGCCTCTCTATGTATTAAGTTCATAACAAACAAAGTAATGCATGAAGCCTAATAACATGATGTAGACAGAATAAAACCAAGCAATATGATTAAACCCCATCACTTTACCCTTAATAGCAACAATATAAATACGTGCCTCGCTACCCTTTCTGTCACTAGGTGAGGAGACCACAAGATTGAACCCATTAGAAAGCACCTCTCCCACTGAAGATAAATCAATCTAATTAGCCAAACCAAACAGATAGACCGGAGAGAAATCCAAAGCTATAATAATCATGCATAATTGATATGTTTTCGTCGTATCTACTTTTCCAAACACTTTTGCTCTTGTTTTGGACTCTAATTTGCATGATTTGAATGAAACTAACCTAGACTGACGTTGTTCTCAGCAGAATTATCATGCTGTTATTTTTGTCCAGAAATAAAAGTTCTTAGGATTGGACGAAACTTTTTGGAGATTTTTTGTAATAAAAAAAATATTGGAGCAAAGACCCACTAGAGGGGGCCCCCTGTTGCCCACTATGTACCAGGGCATGCCCTGGTACCTAGTGGGGCCCATGAGGCTCCGCTGACCCTAATCTGGATACTATAAATTCTTATTTCCTGAGAAAAAAATAGGAGAGGTAGTTTCACCGCGTTTTATGATACAGAGCCGCCACCACCTCCTGTTCTTCATCGGGAGGCCAGATTTGGAGTCCGTTAGGGGCTCCAGAGAGGGGGTTCTTCCATCTTCGTCATCATCAACGATCCTCCATCATGAATTTCATGGTCTCACCACCGGGAGTGAGTAATTCCTTCAAAGCACTACAAAAAAAGACACATCCATGACATTATGGCCCGAACGATTTTTCTTGTCAAGCTTATGGCACTTCTATGATGATAATTGACAAAACCATGTATCACCATAGATGTGGTGGGATCCTACTTCTATGACAAAAAATCATGATAGAAAATGGGATTTTCGTCCTGGGCGGGCCAGGGATGCACCTGCATGACATTTTTGGGCCGTCCATGACGGGAAAAATCGTGGTAGAAGCGAGGGCGAGGAAAATTTCGGGGAGTTCCCGATTACGGTGGGTGGTCGGGGCCAAGTGATGCATCGAGGTTTGCTCGTTTCTCTCGTACATGTATGCACTTGTGTGCGAGGCGTTGGGCTCTGTAGGATCGGAAGTATGTCTAGAGGGGGGTGATTAGACTACTTGACCAATTAAAAACTTAACCTTTTCCTAATTTTAGTCTTTGGCAGATTTTAGCTATCTTAGCACAAGTCAAGCAATCTTCACACAATTCAAGCAAGCATGCAAAGAGTATATGAGCAGCGGAAAGTAAAGCATGCAACTTGCAAGAATGTAAAGGAAAGGGTTTGGAGATTTCAAACGCAATTTGGAGACATGGTGATTTTTGAGCCGTGGTTCCGATAGGTGGTGCTATCGTACATCCACGTTGATGGAGACTTCAACCCACGATGGGTAACAGTTGCGCGAGTCCACGGAGGGCTCCACCCATGAAGGGTCCATGAAGAAGCAACCTTGTCTATCCCACCATGGCCATCGCCCACGAAGGACTTGCCTCACTAGCGGTAGATCTTCACGAAGTAGGCGATCTCCTTGCCCTTACAAACTCCTTGGTTCAACTCCATAATCTTGTCGGAGGCTCCCAAGTGACACCTAGCCAATCTAGGAGACACCACTCTCCAAGAAGTAACAAATGGTGTGTTGATGATGAACTCCTTGCTCTTGTGCTTCAAATGATAGTCTCCCCAACACTCAATTCTCTCTCACAGTGGATCTGGTGGAAAGAAGATTTGAGTGGAAAGCAACTTGGGGAAGGCTAGAGATCAAGATTCATATGGTAGGAATGGAATATCTTGGCCTCAACACATGAGTAGGTGGTTCTCTCTCAGAAATGGTAAGTTGGAAGTGTAGGTTTGTTCTGATGGCTCTCTCCACGAATGAAGAGGAGGTGGAGGGGTATATATAGCCTCCACACAAAATCTAACCGTTACACACAATTTACCAATCTCGGTGGGACCGAACCAACAAACTCGGTCAGACCGATTTAGTAAACCTAGTGACCGTTAGTGATTTTCGGTGGGACCGACATGCAACTCGGTAGGACCGATATGGTTAGGGTTAGGGCATAACGTAATCTCGGTGAGACCGATTACACAAACTCGGTGAGAACGATTTTGGTAATAAGCTAACTAGAGAGTTGGTCAGGTAAACTCGTGTAACGCCCCGGATCCGATGCGCCAGGTGTCTGCCAGTTATTCGCCGTTGTTGCCATGTCATTTGCTTGCGTGTTGCATTTTGTCATGTCATCATGTGCATTGCATTGCATACGTGTTCGTCTCATGCATCCGAGCATTTTCCCCGTTGTCCGTTTTGCGATCCGGCGCTCCTATGCCCTCCAGCGTTCCCTTTTTCGTCTCTCATTGTGAGCGGGTATTAAACGTTCTCGGAATGGACCGAGTCTTGCCAAGCGGCCTTGGTATAGCACCGGTAGACCGCCTGTCAAGTTTCGTGCCATTTGGAGGTCGTTTGGTACTCCAACGGTTAACCGAGTAACCGTAAAGCCTCCTTCTCTTTGCAGCCCAACACCCCTTCCAAACTGGCCCAAAACCCATCTAACTCCCCAGCATGCTCTCGGTTGTTCGAGCACGATCGCGTGGCCGAAAACCGCTCCTCATTTGGACTCTCCTAGCTCCCTCTACCTATAAAACTATCCCCTCCCCCGAAATTCCGGATCATTTCCCCTCTAACCCTAGCAGTTTCGTCCCCGCCGCCACCGGACACGTCCGGCCGCAGCCGGACACGTCCGGGTCGCCCCGCCGCCGCCACGTGGCATGCCGCCATTCGCCTG
>NC_041393.1:460921031-460926962 GCF_002162155.2 Triticum dicoccoides
CCACCCCGCTGCCGGCGCGCCATGGCCGCCGCCCGCCGGAATCTCCTCGCCGGCGTCCCGCGCCTCCTCGCGCCCGGATCCGGCTGGATCCGGTCGGGGAGAGGCCCCGCCGCCGCACCCCGTCGTCGGAGCTCCCTCGCCGGCGTCTCCCTCGTCCTCCGGCCACCACCACGTCGATCTCCGGCGAGATCCGGCCTGCCTCGTTTTCCGTGCATCAGGTTGACCTTCCCACCTCCGAAATCCACTAAGTCCCCAGTTTCAGTAATTTTCATGCCATGTTCGTTCCGTCGTAACTCTGCATCCGTAGCTCCGTTTCGTGCGTGTAATATGTCAGCATGTTTGTCTCGAAGAGTACATCATTTCGTTCCATTGCATCATATTCATTTGAGGTCATCTAGATGCCCGAATCATCGTTGTAAGAGTGCTTCATAATGTTTTCTGCTGTCTGTTATCAGAACGAGCTCTTTTGTCATTTTTGCCATGATTGATGTGTGCATCCTATGAGGTTGATGTCTTCAGTTGTTTTGAACTATGCCATGTCTTTTTTACAGAGGTGCTTACCATGTATTTTTGTGATCAATGTGGTGACTAGCACAAGCATGCAAACTAGGCTTCGTGTTAATGCTGTTTTTAGTTCCTGTTCTGCTGTTATTTTGATGCCATGTAAACTTGTTGCTACAGAGAGATCCATGCACATTTTGAGGTACTTCAGTAAGGGTGTTTTGAACAATAGGTTATTGTCTATCCATTCATGCCCTTGGTTGCAATTATGGAGTAGCCTAGCATGTCATTTGAGTGCTCTACTTTTGCTTCAAAATGTTTCCTGGCAGATTGTTTACATGTTATTCAATTTGGCCAAGCTTGCTATAGTTGATCCTTGCATGCTATGGACTTGTTCTTGACTTGGTTTGTTACACAAACATGTCTTCTTGATGATGCTATGCGTATCTTGTCATGCAATGACTTGTGGTGAGTGAATCGAGCTTGTTAAGTAGGGTACATGATGTTGCTGTTTTGCTAGGCTGAATCTGTTATTTCGTGATGCCATATAAACATGTTGCTACTAATCATTCTATGCATAATCTGGAGATATTCTATAAACATGTTTTGATCTACATGTCATACTCTATCCATAAATGCCCCTGGTTGCATTTATAGCTTTCTATAGATTGTTCATATCTTACTCCAAAGTTGCTTGAAAATGTTGCTGTCAGCCTGTTAACATTAAGTTCACTTGTTCCCATGTGTTTTGCTAGTGATCCATGCACCCTATGACCTTGCTATTGCCATGCATAGCTTCACAAATATGTCTTGTTACTGTTGCGTGCCTTGCTATGCCATGTATTGCTCTATAGTGAGTGGTACAAGCTCATAAACATGCCTTCATAATTATGTTTCTGCCATGTTTGAATCTGTTTAATAACTTGCTATGTTTACGTGGGTGCCATCATATTTTCTGGTCCTTTTTGGCTTATGGTCAGTAAGGGACTTTTGATCTATGCATTTAGTAGATTCATGCCATGCCTTTGTTTGCCATGATAAGTTCCTGTAACATGTTGTTTGATAGCTCTAAACATTGCATCGTGATGTTATTTTCTGCAAAGTCTGAAATTGTTATAACTTGCAATCTTTCCATGTGTGTTTGAGCATGTTCTAGTGATTTCTGGAGATAGCTCAGTGTTCATGTTTTGTTGTGCTTTACCTGTACATCCTGTCCATGCCTTTTGTTATCATGTTGGGATGCTGTAGCATGTTGTTTTGATGCTTACAATATGCCTAGTTGCTGTTTTGGACAGATTGTTGCCATAACTTGTATAGTGAGTGTATGTTGAACCGTTGCTCCGATTTGAGTGTGCTCTATATGAAACTTGCTTGATTTTGCATGTAGTTTCATATTATCATGTTGCATCCATGTTTGGAGGTATTTGCTTGATGTTTGAGTGCATTTTGCATCAATGCCATGTTTAACTTGTTTTGCTCATATCTTCTAGGCCGTAGCTCTGAATTAAATGAACTTTATATGTAACTTGACTAGAATCTCGTGTAGATCATCTTTGTGCATCTTAACTTGATGTTTACACACTTGAACATAAGGTTTGTTCAGATCTGGACCAATTTCGAAATATGCATATGAGGACTTACCGGAATTGTTATATGTTGTTCCCGGCCTCATTTAAACTTGCCTTGATGTGTTGTTCTTGTTTGCATCATCTCTTGCCATGAGTAGCTTCATGTAGCCTTGTCATGCATCATGCTTGGTTGAGCATCATGTCTTGTCTATGTGTGGTGTGTTTACTATGTTGTGTGCTTCTTGTTAGTTCCTGTTTCATTGCGATCGTGAGGAATCGTTCGTCTACGGTTGGTTCGGCTTCATCCGTTCATCTTCTTCATGGACTCGTTCTTCTTCCTTGCGGGATTTCAGGCAAGATGACCGCTACCCTGGATCTCACTACTATCATTGCTATGCTAGTTGTTTCGTTCTATCGCTATGCTGCGCTACCTATCACCTGTTTATCGAGCCATCCCATATTGCCATGAACCTCTAACCTTTGACACCTTTCCTATGCAAACCATTGATTGGCTATGCTACCGTTTTGCTCAGCCCCTCTTATAGTGTTGCTATTTGCAGGTGAAGTTGAAGATTTCTCCATGGTGGACAGGATTTTGGTTGGGATATCACAATATCTCTTATATATTTAATGCATCTATATACTTGGTAAAGGGTGGAAGACTCGGCCTTATGCCTGGTGTTTTGTTCCACTCTTGCCGCCCTAGTTTCCGTCATACCGGTGTTATGTTCCTGGATTTTGCGTTCCTTACGCGGTCGGGTGATTTATGGGACCCCCTTGACAGTTCGCTTTGAATAAAACTCCTCCAGCAAGGCCCAACCTTGGTTTTACCATTTGCCTCACCACCACCTACCCTTTTCCTTGGGTCGGCCAACCCAAGGGTCATCTTTATTTTAGCCCCCCCGGGCCAGTGCTTGTCTAAGTGTTGGTCCGAACCGGGCAGACTGCGGGGCCACCTCGGGGCAACTCGAGGGCTGGTTTTACTCGTAGGCTGACCTATCCGGTGTTGCCCTGAGAACGAGATATGTGCAGCTCCTATCGGGATTGTCAGCGCATCGGGCGGCTTTGCTGGTCTTGTTTTACCATTGTCGAAATGTCTTGTAAACCGGGATTCCGAGTCTGATCGGGTCTTCCTTGGAGAAGGTCTATTCCTTCGTTGATCGCGAGAGCTTGTCATGGGCTAAGTTGGGACACCCCTGCAGGGTATAATCTTTCGAAAGCCGTGCCTGCGGTTATTGGCAGATGGGAATTTGTTAATGTCCGGTTGTAGATAACTTGACACCAGATCCGAATTAAAATGCATCAACCGCGTGTGTAGCCGTGATGGTCTCTTTTCGGCGGAGTCCGGGAAATGAACACGGTTTTGGGTTATGATTGAAGTAAGTAGGAGTTCAGGATCACTTCTTGATCATTGCTAGTTGACGTCCGTTCCTTTTGCTCTCTTCTTGCTCTTATTTGCATATGTTAGCCACCATATATGCTTAGTCGCTGCTGCAACCTCACCACTTTACCCCTTCCTTTCCTATTAAGCTTTGCCAGTCTTGATACCCATGGTAATGGGATTGCTGAGTCCTCGTGGCTCACAGATTACTACAACAACATTTGCAGGTACAGGTTTCACGACGATCATGACGCGAGAGCGATGTTTGATTGTGTTGAGTTCTTCTTCTGCTTCTTCGATCAGGGGATAGGTTCCAGGTCGGCAGCCTGGGCTAGCAGGGTGGATGTCGTTTGAGTTTCTGTTTATGTTTCATCCGTAGTCGGATGTTGATCTTATGTATTGTGATGTTGTATTCGTGTGGCATTGTATGCCTTTTGTATGTATCCCCATATATTATGTAATGTTGATGTAATGATATCCACCTTGCAAAAGCGTTTCAATATGCGGGTCTATCCTTGGTGGGACCTTCGAGTTCCTTTAGGATAGGGTTGCATATTGGGCGTGACAAGTTGGTATCAGAGCCTCGACCGACCATAGGAGCCCCTTGATTGATCGTGTAGTCTGGCGGTTGTTGAGTCTAGAAGAAAACCGTTTTCGGAGTCTAGTTATATCGGAGAGTAGGAATTCTTTTTACTCCTCAGTCCCTTCGTCGCTCTGGTAAGGAATCTTGACGTAGGTGTTTTGAATTACTCCTCTTCCCCTTTCATATTTTCTTTAGGATCACGCAGTTGGTTTTCCGATCGTTGTTCCTCAGCTCTTTGCATCCGGTGCATTTCTCGTCAAGTTGACTCGAGCCTCTTCATCTTTGAGTTCAATCCTCAGTTGTTTTATTTCCCACCCGCCCACCCTTCTTCTTCTCGGAACCGGAGTCCGTAATCGAGTATCCATCCTACTCATGCGAAGTCTTTGCTTAATTTCCTCAATGATTTCAACCGGTGTCCTCTCTTCAAGTTATTCGTCATTTCTCTTTTCCATGTTGTCTTTGTTTTCCCGCCCTCCCACCCTTTTTCTTCCCGGAGTTTGACTCTCTCTTGACCATCTATTTCATTCATACGGAGCCTCTTCAGTCTTTCATAAATTATTTCTACCGGTGAATTCTCGTCTCGTTCGTCATTCTTCATCCTTTTCTTTTTCCGATGGACCCAATTCCAATTTTCGGTAGTGATTATATTCTTTCCTCGGCTCAAGTGTTTTCACTGCTCGTTCGCCTCTCGCCTGTTTATCTTTCCGGAGTGTTCAAGACATCTCAGGAGATTCGTCTGTGTCCGAATTAATTCGAGGTTGTCACCTCATTCAAATATTTCAATTGTTCCGGTGCATCATCTATCTCTTCAACAGTCCCTTTTCAACGGTGTTTCTTTTAGTGGGCCCTAACCCACAGGTTTTTTCCCAGGATCTTACCTGACTCTTCTAATTCCTCGGAGTTGTTCTCAATTCTTTTCAAGCGTGACGTAAGAATGGATCCCATCAGTCAGATGCCTTTCCAAGATCGATTTCAAATCATTTCATTGTTAGCTCAACCTCTTCGCTTTTCATTCTACCGGAGTGCTGCCTAAATCCTTTCAGTCTTATTCGTTTCTTATTTCGTCTAACCGGAATTGTTTCATAGTCTATCTGATTCCGTGAGCTTTGGATTCTCGTCATTCTCCTCGTTCCTCTCTTCTTCTCGAGTGCTCTCGATCCTTTGCTTCTTCTCTTGAGTTCGTGCTTCACCTCATCCCCTTTTCCCTTCCGTCTCGGTCCTAAGATCTCGGGACGAGATCTATTGTTAGTGGAGGAGTGTTGTAACGCCCCGGATCCGATGCGCCAGGTGTCTACCAGTTATTCGCCGTTGTTGCCATGTCATTTGCTTGCGTGTTGCATTTTGTCATGTCATCATGTGCATTGCATTGCATACGTGTTCGTCTCATGCATCCGAGCATTTTCCCCGTTGTCCGTATTGCGATCCGGTGCTCCTATGCCCTCCGGCGTTCCCTTTTTCCTCTCTCGTTGTGGGCGGGTATTAAACGTTCTCGGAATGGACCGAGTCTTGCCAAGCGGCCTTGGTATAGCACCGGTAGACCGCCTGTCAAGTTTCGTGCCATTTGGAGGTCGTTTGGTACTCCAACGGTTAACTGGGTAACCGTAAAGCCTCCTTCTCTTTGCAGCCCAACACCCCTTCCAAACTGGCCCAAAACCCATCTAACTCCCCTCCATGCTCTCGGTCGTTCGATCATGATCGCGTGGCCGAAAACCGCTCCTCATTTGGACTCTCCTAGCTCCTCTACCTATAAAACTAGCCCCTCCCCCGAAATTCCGGATCATTTCCCCTCTAACCCTAGCAGTTTCGTCCCCGCCGCCACCGGACACGTCCGGCCGTAGCCGGACACGTCCGGGTCGCCCCGCCGCCGCCACGTGGCACGCCGCCATTCGCCTGCCGCG